>NW_026621893.1:0-94726 GCF_003711565.1 Takifugu flavidus | reverse complement strand
TTTGAATATTTTTGATGAATTCTGATGACGATGAGTGAAACTGTCAATGACCAATAGAAAGTTCGTCCATTGTTCTACTGCGTCACACATTTTCATTATTTGTCATTTTTGGGTCTAAACTGGACCAGTTCTGTGAGCTGTTTTGCTTTTTCTGTGGACCAGATGTTCCAGGCAGGTTCCATCATCGGACACAGACGGAGACAGGTCACGTGACAACAGTCAGCCTTTAGTTCTTTATTACAGGAGGATCTGGTTTATATACAGACACGTATCTGCAAAATACTAAAAAGTATATGAACCCAAAGTACTAAAAAGTCTACATCCACGCACACGCGTGTATTAAGTGTTTATACACACGTGTGCGCGTACGCACACTGTATATTCATCTAATAACTGTTAGTTTCTAAACACAAAGTAGAGTCACTGAGGCACGGCTTCACCTCCTTTACACCGAGGTTTCCCTGAGCAGGTGTGATGAACTGTTGCAGAAGGAAAAGCATGGAACATGTTAATAACCGGACACAACACTCAGGTTTATTGTCTGACGGCATCAGTGTCTCTGGTTGCATCTGTCTGAGGAGCATTGTGAAACCAGGAGCAGTGTAAATGAGGGGGGGGGGCAGTGAGTGGATGCTGCATTCATCAAACACACAATAGTCAGAAGAGAAGAAGGAAGAACAGAAGCCCGTGTTCCTCAGTGTTGGTGTGGAGACGCCTGTTTGGAGGAGCAGGAAGCAGGCTGGACTCTTCCAGCTGGCTTTAATGCCACTTCTCTTCTGAGAACCTCCCAGCAGCTTTCTCTCCACCATCTTTTTACGCTGAAGGTTTTTGATCATTTCAGGTCAGATGTTCTTGGACTGAGGTTAAAATGTTTGTTCTTGTGCTCGGAGCGAACCGACGATCCTCTAAAGTCAGGCATCCTAAAGGTGGATGTTTTCTGAGGCCTGGAGGCTTTAAAGTGGCGCTTTTACCCACTTGTCCTCGTTCTGTTGGAAACTTGATCCAAAAACCTTTTCTGGAGCTTCATGTTCTGCTTTTTTGAAGGAATGAAATGGTTTCATCAGCGCTGCCGGGGGCTGAGCAGGCTTCATAAATCTGAAGCTCTGAGATCCTTTAAAGATCTCCTGGAATCAGCAGATGGGGGTTTGATCAAAACTGTAAGAATCAGTCAAGCTATCAAATCTTGACTCAGTCCAAGCGTGAACCAGTCCATCCAGAGCTGATTATGGCTCAGCCAGGAGGAAAGCACGGCCTGGGGGGGTTCATATGGAGCAGGCACACTCTGGCTCTATTGCTACTGAAAACAGCCCTTCAGCACAGCAGCCTGGAAATACAGTTCTGGAGAACACCTGTTCCCAACAGAACCTGTTTAAAACGGGACCAGTAAAGATGCCCGGCGTGACCACGACCACGGGAGGGGGGGGGGGCAGAGACAGGCGGTAACGCCGCTGCCCACCGATTCACCTGGAAACAACAAAAACCCCAGCAGCTTGGACCCAATATGGCAGCGTGTTCCTCAGAAACGCTCCTCAAACTCTCCCCACAGCTTCATTGCTAAACAGGATTTGGGTTTTTTTGTCCGTGCTAAATGGAAAGTGTTTGTCCTTTGGTGGTCCAACAGGACCACGATTTGGATGGATGGATGATTTGATGTTATTGAGAATAAAAAAGCTGAAAATGGAAGCAGAGATGTTTCAGAGCACCAGAGTTCAGAAAGAGTTTCTAATCAAACACCGCCTGTTGGGAATGATGAATGGATGAATTTTTATTTAATTTAGACTAATTTAGACTAATTTTAACATCCTTTATGCCAGTTCCATAGAGCGTACGCGTGCACACACACTAGCAAAGATGATATCCAAACAGCCAAATAAAGGAGTCAAAAGAAATCATTTAAAGCTCATATGTCAGAGTCAAGGTCGAGGGTTTTCTATGGCCCCCGGGATGATATTGATTTATTATTAGAACCGGCCCACAGGCCGCAGATGTTTTACACAGGCCAATACTACATTTCCCACAATGCAACGGTGACAGTCTGAGCGGGAGGTGGCTTCATTTCATTATTTATCAGTAGTCATTAGCATAACAGCAAAAGTTAACTTTCAGATCCCCATAAAATGGCAAAAGGGAAGGTGGACACTGAGAACCGGGGGTTCAAACAAGGTGGGAGTGGGAGCACATGTTCACGGAGGCAGCTGGGAAACCTGGGTGTCTTCTGAGTGGAGAAAGGGTGGCGGTAATGAAAGAATATCATCTGAGACGCCATCATGAAGCTAAACACGCGGACAAAGACAAGAATATGGACATGGAACAAAAGCTACAGAAGGTTGAGGAATTAAAACCAGGCCTCAAATCTGGACAGGCTCTGTTCAGAAAAGCCAAATCTCAAAGCGAGGCTGCTGTCAAGGCCAGTTTGATTCTGGCAGAAGAGATCGCTCAATCAGCCCGGCCATTTCCAGAGGGGGACTTCATCAAACACTGCATGCTTAAAGTTTGTGAGCAAGTTTGCCAGACAAAAGGCAACTCTTTTGAAACGGGAGCCTGAGCAGAAACACCATTGTTGTCCCTCAATCTAAAAGAGCAGCTGGAGAAAAAGGGGAAAGATTTCATGGCATCTTCCCTGGCTGTGGATGAGAGCAGCGACATTAGAGGGGACTCCAGCCTCAACGTGACAGAGGAGTTTCTGGCGTTACGTCCTGTGCACGGCACAACCACAGGACAGGATTTGTATGAAGAGGTGTCAAGATGTGGAAATGAGATGGAGCTGCCTCGGGAAAAACTGGTGGGTTGGACAACAGACGGAGCACCTGCCATGTGTGGACACAGGAGTGGACTGGTGGCCAAGATACGGGAGAAGATGCAGGAGGAAAACGTTACGGCTGAACTGACAGCTCATCATTGCATCATACACCTGGAATCGTTGTGTGCTGAAGCCCTGAACATGGAACATGGAATGTTCACCATCACGCACGCAGGGAACTTTATCAGAGCCAAAGGTTTAATTCAGCGCCAGTTCAAGGCGTTTCTGAGCCAGTGGCAAACGCAGCGTGGTGATTTGCCCCATCACACTGAGGTGCGATGGCTAAGCCAGGGAAAGGTGCTGCAAGATATTTCCAGCTTCCTGAGGAGATCGGATGTTCTTGGACAGCAAAGGGAAAGACACAACTCAACTCCCAGACCAAAGGTTCTTGTGTGAAACGGCTTTTCTGTGGGACATTCCGAGTCATCTGAATGCAATGAAGCTGCAGCTGCAGGGTCGGGGTGGTGTCCCCTCTGATATGTACAGTACAGTGAAGGCCTTTAGAACCAAACGGACTCTGTGGGAGGCACAGATGCACAAAGGAAACTTGAGCCACTTTCCCAGCTGCCAGACCCTGAAAGAGAAGCTCTCTACCAGCGTGTTCCCGAGCGCACAGTTTGCTGATTAAATGAGTGTTCTCGCCGCTGACTTCCCACGCCGAGTCACTGACTTAAAAGCACCAAAAGCAGGTTTGAACTGCTCAGCCGTCCGTTTGAGGTTGAGGTGGAAGCTCAGCACCAAAGCTCCAAATGGAGGTGATTGAGCTCCAATGCAGTGATGCCCTGAAGGCAACACATGGGGCAGTGGGTGCTGCGGAGTTTGCCCGTTTCCTCCCCGACACACATCCAGGCTGCTCCAACGTTGCCTGTGTTGGGCAGCACAGACCTGCGGGAACAACTGCTTTCTTTGATGAAGCTGAACAAAACATCACACAGAAGTGGACTTCCTGCTGAACACCTTCACTCAATTGGGGAGGAGTTCCTCAGCTCAGAGCCGGACCCCCAACATTGATGAACTCGTCCAAAAGATGAGACACCACCAAGTATCAGCCTCAAACAAGTGAACATTAAGCTGCAATAACACATTTACAATTATTACTCAGCTCAAGTTTAAAAGTTAAGGTAAATATTTTTCACTGCACATGTGCCTTTCCTTGAAGAAAGTGTTGTTTTTGCTTCATAGATTTTTGCACTTTATGTTATTGTATTTCAATCCAATTATGTTCTAAAAATATTTCAGTTGAGTGAATGATAGAAAATTGCTGTTATAATTTTTTTCTTTGAAGTAAATTTAGCCCACTTTTGCTAAATGAGAAAATCTACTGATGGTGCCTTGATAATAATACCGCTTCATTCATTTAATGTTCATGTTATGGGGATTTTTATAGAAAGCAAATTTGTCTTTGTGCCTCTTGAAAATTAAAAATGACTGACAGAGCCATAAGAAACTATTGCTTTATTTATCTGATCATATTGGAAAATATTTGTTAGGTTTTCAGTTGGTTCAGTTTGGTTCACTAGACCAGGGGTCACCAACACGTTGCCCGTGGGCACCCGGTCGCCCGTCAGAACCACATGAGTCGCCCACCGGCCTGTTCTAAAAATAGCTCAAATAGCGCCACTGACCAATGAGCTGCATCTAATTTATTTTGTTTGCTATTCTTGTTTAAATCACACTTACACATAAACTGGAAATAACAATATATTTAAAAAACTTACTGAACTTACTGAACTATGACCTAGTATAGTTCAAAGGTCAGTATGATGCGCATGACCAAAACGTAGCGTCTACGCAGATCGCTACGACCAAACAGCCTAGCGGGCGCAGCCAAAACGAGGAGATGACTGACCCATAAAAGATGGCAGAAAAAAGAAAGAAGACAGATCATTTTCACCACGAAAGTTTCTTTCTCCACAAGAGAAGAACTTCTCACACTACTGCCCCTAGACACTACGAGGGGAGTTGACAATTAACGAGGGGAGTTGACATATATAACGAGGGCAGTTGACATATATAACGAGGGGAGTTGACATATATAACGAGATGAAGGAGTTTTTGGTGGAGAAAAAAGTGCCGCTGGAAAAGCTGGTATCAGTGACGACAGACGGGGCTCCTGCTATGAGTGGTCTTCGCAAAAGCCAACTCAAGGCGGCAGATTCCTGAATTGAAAACAATATCTAAAGAACTCAAGTATCATACTAACAACACTAATATTCCATCTGTCTATCCCCAACTGAATTAACTCCACACCTATCTCATCAGATTATTTGTAACAGAATAAGCAGATAACGTAGCATTTCCCTGTTCATATCTGCTACTTGCAATTTAGAATTTGTCAATAAAACTATGCTATGACACAAACTACAGTTTAATAGATGGCTGTGCTCCTAAAAAGAGCAGCATTTGTGGCTCATAAACCTCACAGACACTGCTATGCTCTTTAAACATTTTTATGATCGTGAATTTTTCAATCAAATATCTTCTCTTTGATAATGCCCAAAGCTGGATTCGAACTCTCCCTCTGGGGTCTTCAGGAGGTTTCAATCAGGTTGTCTGTGACAGCAATTGTCAACTGGCCCGCACCGGCCCGGGATCGATTCCCGGCCATGGCACATTGCTTTTAACTTGATTTCATTCTGTGACAAAGCAAAATGGACAACCTCCACCAGAATAAGTGTTTCAAGAAAATAAGTTTGAGTGTATTAACTTCAAAAGGCCATTTTCTTGCACCTTGCTCTCGCTTACGGCCATACCACCCAGAGAACGTCCGATCTCGTCCGATCTCGGAAGCTAAGCAGGGTCGGGCCTGGTTAGTACTTGGATGGGAGACCGCCTGGGAATACCAGGTGCTGTAAGCGTTTTGCACTCTTCCACTGGGTCAGCAGAGGCCGCCAGTGTTCCTGATAATTATCTAGCCCAGGGGTCGGCAACGCAAACTGTTGAAAGAGCCATATTGGACCAAGAAAACAATAACAAATCCGTCTGGAGCCGCAAAAACTGAAATGCCTTATAATGAAGGCAACACATGCTGTAAGTGTCTATATTAGCTTTATTAGCCTACTATCAAAATGATAATTAGGCTACAAATACATAACGAGCATCCTGGAGAGAATGACGCACCACGTGACCACTCTGCTGTATGGTGGTGCTTTAAGTTTAACTTCCATTATAATGAGATGTGGAAATTAAATATTTATTATACAAATTTTTACAGCATTGGAAAACTTTAAGAATGTTTGTCATGTTTTTCCTCCTACAGAAATTATATTAAAACAAAAAATATATTCACACATCTTTTCCCTATATTTGCTAAAGCTCCAGAGAGCCACTAGGCGGCGCTAAAGAGCCGCATGCGGCTCTCGAGCCGCGGGTTGCCGACCCCTGCCGTAGACCTTCCAGTTGTGGGCGACACAGATCTCACATTGGCATCTGAACAGTACCAGTAGCAAATACCTCATAAAACTAAAGAATTCCAATCTTCCACGACCAATAAGGTAACACCTATTACTGCTTTTTATGACCAGTTTGCATCCTCAGTCACAAGAATGTTCCTCTTGATTGTGGGGTTAAAAAAACCAACTAGTCTGTCCTTTTTTTCCTCAGACAACCATAACAGTAAACAATGTAACACGCTTGCAGCTGTTTGAAGATGGTGGAGCTGACTGCACACTGTTGGCGCTTCACCCCTCCGGTGACCCAACACAAGGTCCGGAACCAGACTTGTGATCCCCCATCAGACGTGAAAGACAAGCAGTAAAGTGTCGTGTTTTACAACTCAGTCTTGGCTGTATACCTGCATGACGAGTGGTGGCCAGTGGATGATGTATTACGAACCACAGTCGAATCCAGACGTGGTTTGTTATCGGTAACAGAGCGTCTTTACGTCAGTGATTAACAAATTATGCTTCTTATTGTTTAGTAAATTAACTGGCCTGAAATGTGGAGGGGTAAAAGTACAATAGAGGAGCCTGGAGTTAAAGTACACTGCAATGGAAGATAGAAACTGGATCAACTGGAGCCTCAAAACTATGTGAAAGGCAACAGGAACATGTGAATGTAGTATTTTTTGGTAAATATAGGACTTGTGGGAACAGTTGGTCCTCCTAAATCAGTGTTTTTTCCTCTCCAGGTCCAGTCGATTGTGGAGAGGGTGATAGTGTTCCTGCTCAGTCGGGATGTGGACAGATCTTTGGATGAGACCGTGTGTTTCTCCCTGCACCCCCGCACCGAAAGCTGCAGCCTGTTGTGGGGAGAGTCAGGCGATCGGCTTCTACACGGTCAAACACAAAGGTGTGATGGTGGGTGTGGGAGGGAAGCGGCAGTTTTACAGTCTTTCACAGAGAAGGTAAGCTCCAGCTACATGTATGGGGCAGACCAATGGGTAGGGATGGGCGGGGCTTAAAATGTGTATATGCTCTCACCGCCAATGCATTTAGGCTACTGTCCTGATTAGTTGGATCTGCAGAGTATGTACTGGAAGCCAATAAATAAAATTCCTGAACAACATTTAGGGCTTGTTGTTATTGATATGCTCCGTAAGGTATCCCAGAGGGGGCTGCTAAATAAAACACCTGATTATTAAATTCATGTTTCAGCTCCCGTTTTTCTTTTCAGGCAGCCTCTGGGACACCTGGAGTGGTCAGGGCTACTTGCTGCCTGGGTTTGGACACGCCTGGTTCAAAGCCTGACATAAAAGGCACAACATCAAAGACTAAAGCTCTACTCCTAAACATAAATCCTAATATACTTAAACTATCTACTTGTGTTAGTGAAACAGCATAACAGAATAACATAACAGAAGCTGCTAAAGCGATCTACATTTTAAACAAAAAAGTAAGAACAGGAAGACCAATGGAGAAGATACAGGAAGAGAACAAAAAGCTGCTGAGGTCAGTGACGGAGCTTCAGCATGAAGTCAGGCAGCTAAAAGAACAGCTGGCTGAGAAGGACGAGCAGTTGAGCCGGAGCACCAAAAGGCGCCAGATAAGAACAGTGGCTCATATGGACGCCCTGACCCAGCTGAACCAGGCAAGGGCTGATCTCACAGTCAGCCAAGACAAGTGCTCTGATCTGGAGGAGAAGTTGCGCAGTGGAACCAATGACAGCCACCAGAGTCCGGAGCACGGAGACCACGTAGAGCTCTCCAAGAAAGAAGAGGCTCTGAAACTGCAATTCTCAGAAAAAGAGAAGCAGATGGAGGCGTGGATGAGGCAGAAGCTCATTGGCGTGCAGGAAGAATTCCAGAGGAAGCTCCTGGAGGAGAAAGAGAAGGACCAGCGTGAGATGCGTGAGAGAGAGGAGAGGCTGAGACAGCAGCTTGAGAGAGGGATGAGGGAAGAGAGGGACGACTGCTTGAAGAAGCAGCTGACCACGGTGATCGAGTCCTGGCAGACCGAAGCTCAGCGGTGGAGAAAACACCAGTCAGAGCTGGAGGAGAAACTCCACAAACAAGAGACCCTGCGCAAACAGCAAGAGGAGGAGAGGAAGCAGGAAACTGAGCGCCTCCAAGAGAACTTCCAGCAGCTTTGGGTAAGCAGCCGCAGATTTGTTTGTCCCGTCACTCCTGGTTTTGGAAGTTTAAATGTGTGGATGTGAAAACTAAAACCAATTCCTCCTTTCATCAGAACTACATTGAAAAGAAGGAGAAAAAGAAGAAGAAGAAAGGGGTCTGGAGCAGGATTCTAAAATTTTGGAAAAAGTGAACCCCAACACTTTTCCTTGCTTCCTGCCCTCAGTAGTTTTCCACTCTACCTGTCAGCCACTCCCACCTCATCAGGCCAACTCCACTCACCTGTCGGCTCCGCTGCAGCTCATCCCAGACCTGCCTGTCTTCATCCTGCCCGCCTCGCCTGTTCCCCAGGAAACCTGCCTGCTTCCTGTCCTCTCCGACCACGCACTCTGCCTCCGTGGCTCCAGCTATAATCTGCTTCCCCGGCTTCGACTCCTCTGCCTGGCCTCGACTCGTCTGCCGCTCGCCCCTCATCGGTACCTCTGCCTTGCCGCCCGGCTCTGGACCCCTCCCCTCGGCCGTTCCACCAAGAGTAAACGCATTCCCTTCCCCTAATCCTAAACCCAGAGGCTCCTTTTGGGCCACTGGTCTGAAGAAGACTGTTTCCTGAAATCACGGGGCTTCATAAATGCAGAAGTTGTCCTGGAAAAAATGTTCTATGTATCTAATGGCTTTTAGTTTTTGGGTATTTTTTTATGCTGAAGTAATTCACAACATAATTGTGGGATCCTAAAGTGAGTTTTTCCATTAATATTGTAATTCAATATTTTCAGACTGCTCAAATTATTTGCATCCTTATTTAAAAATGTAAAAAATGCAAACACTCTTTGAATCCAGCAGAAGATGTAGGTGTTCACACCCCCATGTGCATCTGCTTTCATTTATTTTATGCATTCTGTCATTTTTGCCATTTTCTGTTAATTAAAATACATTGATATTTTATTGTGCTAGCCATTTTACCATTCAATCAGTGCATCCTTTTAAGTCCATCTCCAGCAAAATGAAATTACCACAGCAATAGGACACACTGAGCTTTTTCTAAATGTTGAATAGGTGTAATAAAATGAAGTTAGAGCAACTGAGTGGGACCACAGACGCTTCAACAAGACAGAAAAGTCAGAAAGTGCTTTCAGTTGATGTGTCGTAGGCACATTGGGGGTAGATTTCTGATGACTTAATTGCTGACATAAATATTCAACTAAAAGACTAAATACAATTGGAGAAAAACAACAAAACTAGCATTCCCACTAACGGTTAGGCAGCTTCTCCAGCCATCGAGGGTTGTCAGCAACCAGGTCTTTCCACAGGCCTTGCAGCAGATTCAGAGAAAAAGATGAAATGCTGTCCACTGTGCCAACAATTACTTGAGGTCTTCCCACACCTGCAGAAACCACCAGAGGATGAGTACATCTTTGGAGACATGGCAGATTGTAGTTGACTATAGAAAATAACAGCTTATGTATGCACAGTAACTTTAAACATTAAAACACAAACGCTGTTCACCTTCGTAAGCGATATATAGAGGAGAGAGAGCGAGAGAGAGAGAGAGAGAGAGAGAGAGAGAGAGAGAGAGAGAGAGAGAGAGAGAGAGAGCGCAGTGTCGCTGAGTCTAAAGGGGAAAAAGGCGCCTACTAGCGGCGGAAGAATCCCCCCCCCCCACACACACACCGCTTGAATTTGATCTCATATGATCAAATTCAATAAAACATAAGATTAAGATTAAGATTAAGATTAAGATTAAGATTAACTTTATTCATCCCCGTGGGGAAATTGAATTAGTAGCAGCAGCGTATGCAGAGTAAAGAGACAGAAAAAAAAAAAAAATACAGATAAGATTAGAATGTTATAAGCATATATACAGCATATATTATAAGCATATATATAATATATACATAATATATACATAATATATACATATTATAAGCATTATAAGCATATATACATATATAGAATAAATTAGAAATAAAATGACAACATGAACATTACACAGTTGTTGTTATTGGCTGGGTTTGGATGAGTTATATAGTCTGATGGTGGACGGCAGGAATGACTTCCTGTAGCGTTCCTTGGAGCAGCGAGGCTGCAGGAGTCTGTTGCTGAAGCTGCTCCTCAGTTTGTCCACTCTGTTATGGAGGGGGTGGGAGGGACTGTCCATGATTGTCCGCAGTTTCAACACCATCCTGTCCCTCACCACCTCGTCCAAGTTATCAAGTCTACAGCCAACAACAGACCCTGCCTTTTTGATGAGTTTGTTGAGTCTGTTGGCATCCTTTGCTTTAATGCCTGCACCCCAGCACACTGCAGCAAAGAAGATGGTGCTAGCCATGACAGACTGGTAGAACATCTGGAGCATCCTGCTGCAAACACTGAAGGACCTGAGTCTCCTGAGGAAACAGAGTCTGCTCATGGCCTTCTTGTAGACAGCATCGGTGTTTGTGGACCACTCCAGTTTATTGTCCAGCTGAACACCCAGGAACCTGTAAGATGGGACTAGTTCCACTTCTTTCCCACTAATGCAGACTGGGGAGGGAGGGGACTTGCTTTTTCTGAAATCCACCACCATCTCCTTCGTCTTGGTCACGTTGAGCTGCAGAAGGTTCTCCCTGCTCCACCTGACAAAACTCTCCACAAGGTCCCTGTATTCATCCTCCTGTCCATTCTCCACACACCCGACTATGACTGTGTCATCCGAGTACTTCTGGAGATGACATGTCTCAGAGTGGTACTGGAAGTCGGCTGTGTAGGTGGTGAACAGGAATGGGGAGAGCACAGTTCCTTGAGGAGCTCCTGTGTTGCTCATCAGGGGGTCGGACACACAGCTCCGCAGTCTCACAAACTGTGGCCGACCTGTCAGGTAGTCCTCGATCCAAGAAACAAGGGGAGCATCCATCTGCATCTTCTCCAACTTCGCCCTCAGCAGTCTTGGCTGGATGGTATTGAAGGCAGAAGAGAAGTCGAAGAACATGACCCGCACTGTGGTGTTTGGTCTGTCCAAGGAGGAGTAAGCCCTCTGCAGCAGGTATATCACTGCATCATCAACCCCCACCTTGGGCTGATAGGCAAACTGCAGAGGGTCCTGAAAGGGGCTCACCAGAGGTCTGAGGTGTGACAGCACCAGCCGCTCCATGACCTTCATAATGTGGGAGGTCAGTGCTATTGGCCTGAAGTCACTCGGTGCCACAGGATGGGTCTTCTTTGGCACCGGGACCAGGCAGGATGTCTTCCAAAGCACTGGGATCCTCTGAAGATGAAGGCTCTGGTTGAACAGGTGCTGCAGTATTCCACACAGCTGCCTGGAGCAGTTCCTCAGCACTCGTGGGCTGATGCCGTCTGGTCCGGCAGCCTTCCTCTGGTTGAGCCTCTCCAGCTCTCTCCTCACCTGGCCAGACGTGAAGGACAGTCCTGTCGGGGGGATGGGTGACATGCTGGGATCCATGTAGGGTGTCAGCAGGGGGGAGGGGGAAGAAGTTGGCAGAGGTGTTAGGGGCTCTGGGAGGTGTGAAGGGGACCCATTGTTATCCAGAGGAATATTGGGACAGCTGGGGGAGGGGGAGCTAGAGTCAAACCTGTTGAAAAACTGGTTCAACTCATTGGCTTGGTCCACGTTCCCATCAGCTGAGCGTATTCCTTTCTTCTGGAAGCCAGTGATCGTCCTCATCCCACTCCAAACATCCCTGGTCTGGTTCCTCTCCAGTCTCTCTTCCAGCTTCTTCCTGTAGGCGTCCTTGCTCTCCTTCAGACTGCGTTTCAGTTCCTTCTGTACACTCCTGAGCTCAGCCGGGTCCCCAGCAGTGAAGGCCCTCTTCTTCTTATTCAAAAGGGCCTTCAGGTCACTTGTCACCCATGGTTTGTTGTTTGGGTAACAGCGTACCTTCTTGGTGGGGACGGAGTTCTCAGTGCAGAACTTGATGTAGTCGGAAACACAGTCTGTCAGTCCATCCAGGTCCTCACCATGTGGTTCACAGAGAGCAGACCAGTTGGTGGTCTCCAGGACATCCCGCAGACAGTCCATAGCATCATCAGACCATTTCATAACAGTCCTCACAGTGACTGGTTGCTGCTGAACCACAGGTGTGTATGATGGGGAGAGCAGCACGAGTTTATGATCGGACTTGCCTAGCGGAGGGAGTGCAGTGGAGGTGTATGCATTGGTGACATTAGCATACAGTAGATCCAAAGTCTTCCTGTCTCTCGTGCTGCACTGGACATACTGGTGGAATGTAGGGAGAGTGGACTTAAGGGAGGCATGATTGAAGTCACCTGTGATGAGGATAAAGGCTCCGGGATGTTTAGTCTGCAGGTCAGCCGTGACAGAGTGGATGACGTCACAGGCCGAGTCCGCTTTACCGGTCGGAGGAATATAAACGGTGATGGTGATGACATTAGTAAACTCCCGTGGCAAATAGTATGGACGGAGTCCGATAACAATAAGTTCCACGTCGGGACTGCACACGCGCTCCTTGACGTGAATATGCTCCGGGCTGCACCACCTGTTGCTAACGAACACGGCCAGTCCCCCTCCTTTCTTCTTACATTAAGATAAAAATGTTATGCATTGGCCGGGAATCGAACCCGGCCGATCATCTGGGCCGATCTCTTCAGGCGATGAAGACAACAGGCTCCGCTCTGACGCGCTCCCAATTAACGCTGACCAGTGTGGCGCGCTCAGCGCCCCTCACTGCGCATGCGCTCAGGCTGTGACCCTTGGTTCCCTTGCTGTGACCCTGGTATTGCTGGATTATTACCTCCATTTCCCCTGCGCAAACTGACTATTTATCAACCCTCTTTCCCAATAAAACACAAATTTCTGGCATAAAGAATAATAACTAACACTGTATGCTTGTGCAGATTGTGGACTGAGAACAAAATTCCCATCTTTTCCTTTATTTAATAAGACGTCTACTGTAGCTTTAGGAAGCCTTAAGTACTGCGGAAAACATGTACTACAGGTCAGAAAGCTCCCGTTTGGCTTTGATGATATTTTGAGAGTTCCGTCCGAGTGTGCCTTTTTTTTAAGACCCTAACAGGTAATGTTGTGTTCATCCAACAGTTATTGTACACATCAGTGGATTAGGAGAGATTAGGAGAATCAACAGATCATAGTACACTGACGCTGGGGTGGGTGGGGCTATGGGGTGTCATACCCCTCTATGGACACAAGGGGGCGCTGAAGTCCACGACATATGTCAACCTTGGGCATTTCGTTACAGGCCCCGATTTACACACTGCAAGTTCTGGGTCTGCGCAAGTATTTATGGACCGGAACAGTAAGACAACGACTGCATGTCATACGCACGACTTCTGTTTTAAGTCGGGCAGTACTTTTGTAAAACGACCCTTCTTGCTAATGTGGACATTGCTCGTTGAGCAGCGCTTGGAAGTAGTCAAGTTTCGGTTCAGCGAAATCTTGTTCCGAATAATCTTCAAAATCATGGTCTCAAAAAGCAGCAGTACCTTTGTCATACTGTATATCCTTTTGTTTTTATTAAATTTGAATCAGTTCTCACGGAGGATTTATTATTACTAGTGCATTTAACGTGACGGTTACGTCATTTTGCGTAAGTGACTTTAACCCAACTAATATTAGTAGCTTTCCAAATATGAGACATAATTCTAATGCACTGTGGGGATTCTCCATCCAGTCCTGTCATGGGATTATTAAAATCATTTTTTTCAGGTTGTTGATTACATGTGTGTGCAGGTGTAAGAAAGTGATCTGTACACAGGCGAGATCATCATGTATCCCGTAGACCAGGGGTCGGCAACGCAAACTGTTGAAAGAGCCATATTGGACCAAGAAAACAATAACAAATCCGTCTGGAGCCGCAAAAACTGAAATGCCTTATAATGAAGGCAACACATGCTGTAAGTGTCTATATTAGCTTTATTAGCCTACTATCAAAATGATAATTAGGCTACAAATACATAACGAGCATCCTGGAGAGAATGACGCACCACGTGACCACTCTGCTGTACGGTGGTGCTTTAAGTTTAACTTCCATTATAATGAGATGTGGAAATTAAATATTTATTATACAAATTTTTACAGCATTGGAAAACTTTAAGAATGTTTTCATGTTTTTCCTCCTACAGAAATTATTTAAACAAAAAATATATTCACACATCTTTTCCCTATATTTGCTAAAGCTCCAGAGAGCCACTAGGGCGGCGCTAAAGAGCCGCATGCGGCTCTCGAGCCGCGGGTTGCCGACCCCTGATCTAGCCGAATCAGAATCAGAATCAGAAGCAGAATCAGGTTTATTGCCATTGTTCATGTAATACAGTACACAGTATTACACAAACTAGGAATCTGTCTTGGCTGCGACATTCAACATAAAGAAGACAACACTAGAATAAGATAAATAAAATAAAATAAGACATATATACAGTATATACATAAATGGTAAGAAATAGTGCAGGTCCATGCAGGAGTAATGTATTGTTCGTGAGTCCGACTGGCTGCTGTACGTGGTGCTTAAGTGATAAGTCACTTGGTGTTCAGCAGCCTGATGGCAGAGGGGAAGAAGCTGTTCATGTAGCGGGAGGTTTTGGTCCGAATGGACCGTAGTCTCCTGCCTGAGGGGAGGGGGAAAACAGTCCGTGACCAGGGTGGGAAGGGTCGGCCGTGATCCGACCTGCACGCCTCCAGGTCCTGGAGATATACAGGTCCTGGATGGATGGAAGCCTGCAGCCCATCACCTTCTCGGTGTCCCTGACGGTGGCACCAGCAAACCACACGGTGATGGAGGAGGTGAGGATGGACTCCATGATGGCCGTAAAAACTGCGCCAACATCCTGGGAGGCAGTTTGAGCTTCCTCAGCTTCCGTAAGAAGAACATCCTTTGCTGGGCCTTCTTGATGAGGGAGCTGATGGTTGGCTCCCACTTAAGGTCCCGGGTGATGGTGGTGCCCAGGAAGCGGAAGGAGTCCGCGATGGTGATGGGGGAGTCCATGAGGGCAAGGGGGGGCAAAGGGGCTGTGACTTTCCTGAAGTCCACAATCATCTCCACTGTCTTCTGAGCGTTCAGCTGCAGGTTGTTGTGTCCGCACCAGGACACCAGTCGAGCCACCTCCCTCCTGTAGGCAGTCTCGTTGCCATTGGAGATGAGCCCGGTGAGGGTGGTGTCATCCGCAAACTTGATCAGCTTGACAGACTGGTGGCTTGAGGGGCAGCAGTTTGTATACAGGGAGAAGAGTAGGGGGGAAAGTACTCAGCCCTGGGGTGATCCGGTGCTGATGGTGATAGAGTCCGAGACTCTTCCCCAGCCGCACATACTGCCTCCGATCCGTCAGGAAGTGAGTGATCCACCTGCAGAGGGAGGCAGGCACACTAAGCTGGGACAGCTTGGTCCTGTAGCAGAGCGGGGCGGATGGTGTTGAATGCAGAGCTGAAGTCCACGAACAGGATCCTCGCGTAGGTTCCCGGGGAGTCCAGATGCTGCAGGATGGAGTGAAGGGCCAGGTTGACCGCGTCGTCCACAGATCTGTTGGCTCTGTAGGCGAACTGCAGTGGATCCAGGAGGGGGGTGGTGATGGACTTGAGGTGTGGCAGGATCAGGCGCTCTAAGGACTTCATGACTACAGAGGTGAGCGCCACAGGTCTGTAGTCGTTAAGCCCAGTGATCCGTGGCTTCTTGGGGACAGGGACGATGGTTGAGGTTTTGAGGCAGGCTGGCACCTGGCACGACTCCAGGGAGGAGTTGAAGATGTCTGTGAAGACAGGAGTCAGCTCCTCTGCGCAGTGCCTCAGGGTGGAAGGAGACACGCCGTCCGGGCCAGGGGCTTGCGCGGGTTCAACCTGGCGAACTGCCTGCGCACATCCTGCTCACTGATGGTGAATGAAGGGGGGGAGGAGGGGGGAACTGGTGGTAAGTGATGGGGGGGGACTGATGATGAGTGGAGGGGGGGAGGAGGAGGGGACTGCCTTTGATGGAGTGAGGTCCATGGGGGCAGTGGCACTGCGGGGGGGGGTGTTGGGCATAGTGGAGGGACAGACTCTGACAAAGGGCTTTGTCGTCCTGACCCTCTGGAGCCTGAGGCCTGTAGTCGGTGATCTGCCTCAGGCCTCTCCACACAGAAGCAGAGTCGTTAGCAGTAAACTGCTGCTGAAGTTTCTCCGAATACACAGATTTAGCTCTCCTCAGTTCCCTGCTAAACCGGTATTTGGCCTCTCTGTAGCAGTCTCTGTCTCCACTTTTCAGCGCTGCTTCCTTTTCTTTCCTGATCTGTCTGAGTCTCGGAGTGAACCAGGGCTTGTCATTGGAGTAACTCACCCTAGTGCGCGTTGGTAGAATGCGCTCCTCACAAAAGTGGATATATGAGGTCCCAGTGTCCGTGTACTCATCCAGATCATGTGTGGCCCCTTTAAACATGTCCTAGTCAGTTGTATCCAAGCACATGCGCAGCTCCTCCACAGCCTCACTGGTCCATCTCTTCGTGGTGCTCACGGATGGCTTTATTAGTTTAAGTTTCTGTCTGTATGTGGGGATCAGGTGGACCATCACGTGATCAGACAGTCCTAGTGCAGCACGGGGGACGGCCCGATACGCGTCCTTCACTGTGGTGTAGCAGTGATCCAGCGTGTTCTCTGCTCTGGTGGGGCATTTGATAAACTGTTTGTACCTGGGGAGCTCGTAACTCAGGTTGCTCTGATTAAAGTCGCCAAGCACGATAACCAGAGCGTCGGGATAGGTCCGCTCCACTTGTTGAATACAGTCCGCGAGCGTGCGCTGAGCCTCGCGCACGTCCGCGTCTGGCGAGATGTAAACAGAGGCCAGAATGAATGAAGCGAACTCACGCGGAGAATAGAAGGGTCTGCAGTTGATGAAGAGGTATTCCACAGCAGGAGAACAGTGCTGAGAGATCACGGTCACATCAGTGCACCAGTCGCTGCTGATGTAGAAGCAGACTCCACCGCCTGCTCTCTCCCGCCAGAGAGCGCCAGGAACAGCTGGACTCCCCCGAGGAGGAACAGCTGGAATCCCCCGAGGAGGAACAGCTGGAATCCCCCGAGGAGGAACAGCTGGAATCCCCCGAGGAGGAGCGCGCTGTCCGGTGTCTCTTTCCTGAACCAGGTTTCAGTGAAGCAGAGAACACACGAGGTGGAGAAATCTTTGATCCGCATCAGCAACTTCAGCTCGTCCATTTTGTTCCAAAGTGAGTTGGCGTTGGACAGAAAGATCCCAGGCAGCGCCGTGCGCGAGCCTCTCCTGCGTAGTCTCGCCAGGGCACCGGCCCGTCTTCCTCTCCTCCGCCGTCTCACCTTTTGGGCCAAAAAGTGAACCAGGTCGGCTGCAGGAGCCAGAAAAACTGGAAGTAAGTCCGTGGGGGTGAGAGTCCTGATGTTTAGTAGCTCTTCACGGGTGTAAGAGCAGGCAGACACACAATTAACAAACAAAAATAGACAAACAAGAACGCGAGAGACGCCAAGGCGACCGCTCTGGGCGCCATTTTGGATGATTGGATGATTGCTGGCTGCAGGTGAAACAGTAAATACTAAACCCTAAAGGTTCTGAAGGCATGATGTAAAATAGTAACGTATAATACAGACATTTGAAGATACAATTAAGAGAATGTTTCCATGCTTCTAAGAGTGGCCGAGGAGCCATTTAGAACTTTATAAAGATGCATTGTGTGATACCAGGAACTAATTTAACTTCAAGGCGAAGCTGCTTCTGCTTTGTCGACCATCGACTGATCTCCTGAAAGTCCACCAGCGCTTTTTAAAACTGAATTTCTCATCTATGGAGGGAGTAGACGGCAGATGTTTCCACAGATGCTCTTCACACCAGTGGTCAGTGAGTGATGCAGCAGATGAGCGGGAGTTGACTGGCTTCAACCAGCTACTGACTCAATGTCTCCAGCCCATAGTGTTGATTCTCTACGAGATCAGACAGCAGCTTCACTCCTGAATCCTGCAGCTGGTTCCAACTCAGGTCCAGTTCTCTGAGATGGGAGGGATTGGACCTCAGCGCCGAGGCCAGAGAGTCACAGCTGATCTCTGATAACCTGCAGCTCCTTAATCTAAATAAAGAAGGGAAACTTTTATAAGGTTATAAGTGAAACCAGTATTCATCTGAAAGGTTAATCAAAGGCATGATCTGTAAATATTTAATTTAGTTCCAGGTTAAAAAATGATAGTAATATGTAATTACCACAATTCCAACCTCTCAGGTTTGCACTGTTCCAAAGGAGATATATATTGTTCTGGCCCTCACTCTTCCCAGGTTCTCCCACCTCTTTCCCTCCCATCTCATCATGGAGATCCATCTCACCTGTGGCTCATCTTTAAAGGCACAACCTGTCTTAGATGACTTCCTGTCTCCCTCACCATCTCCCTCCTCGTTGGCTGGTGTCTACCAGGCACCCTCACCTAGTTTTGTCTAATTTTGGTTACCATCTGTCGGCTTTTTCATTGTCCTTAAATCAATTTATCATGAATAAGTGGTCCCCGTGTGGCCCCCCTCCTGAAGGAACTGGGCACAACACACACACTCAGAAAGTGTGAGGACCCTCGGATGGAATAATGGACATTTTTGAGAATGGTGTTTACCTCAGAGTTTCCAGTCGGCAGTTTGGAAAGTGGAGAAAACCACAGAGCAGCTTCACTCCTGAATCCTGCAGCTGGTTCCAACTCAGGTCCAGTTCTCTGAGATGGGAGGGATTGGACCTCAGCGCCGAGGCCAGAGAGCCACAGCTGAGCTCTGATAAACTGCAGTCAATCAATCTGAAAAATGCAGGATGAGGTTATACGGTGCAGGTCTGCATGTTATCTGCGTCAGTACTAAACCTACGTTAGTTCTTAGTTGGGTCAGACCTGAATTCACGATATTCCAAGGAATTTTTTTAATGTGGTGCATCACAGCAGTGTTGAGAACAGCCTCACTTCACCATCTTAGCAGCTGGTATATAGGTAGAAAAATGAAGACTGACCTGAGCCTCTCCAGTTTACAGTTTGGACTCTCCAGTCCAGAACAGAGCCGCTTCACTCCTGAATCCTGCAACGGGTTGGAGCTCAGGTCCAGAACCCTCAGATGGGAGGGATTGGACCTCAGCGCCGAGGCCAGAGAGTCACAGCTGATCTCTGATAAACTGCAGTCCCATAATCTAAATAAAGAAGGGAAACTTTTATAAGGTTATAAGTGAAACCAGTATTAATCTGAAAGGTAATCAAAGGCATGATCTGTAAATATTTAATTTAGTTACAGCTTAAAAAATGATAGTAATATGTAATTACCACAATTCCAACCTCTCAGGTTTGCACTGTTCCAGAGGAGAATATATATTGTTCTGGCCCTCACTCTTCCCAGGTTCTCCCACCTCTTTCCCTCCCATCTCATCATGGAGATCCATCTCACCTGTGGCTCATTTTAAAGGCACAACCTGTCTTAGATGACTTCCTGTCTCCCTCACCATCTACCTCCTCGTTGGCTGGTGTCTACCAGGCACCCTCACCTAGTTTTGTCTATTTTGGTGACCATCTGTCGGCTTTTTCATTGTCCTTAAATCAATTTATCATGAATAAGTGGTCCCCGTGTGGCCCTCCCTCCTGAAGGAACTGGGCACAACACACACACTCAAAAAGTGTGAGGACCCTCGGATGGAATAATGGACATTTTTGAGAATGGTGTTTACCTCAGAGTTTCCAGTCGGCAGTTTGGAAAGTGGAGAAAACACAGAGCAGCTTCACTCCTGGATCCTGCAGCTGGTTCCAACTCAGGTCCAGTTCTCTGAGATGGGAGGGATTGGACCTCAGCGCCGAGGCCAGAGAGCCACAGCTGATCTCTGATAACCTGCAGCCACTTAATCTAAATAAAGAAGGGAAACTTTTATAAGGTTATAAGTGAAACCAGTATTCATCTGAAGGTTAATCAAAGGCATGATCTGTAAATATTTAATTTAGTTACAGGTTAAAAAATGATAGTAATATGTAATTACCACAATTCCAACCTCTCAGGTTTGCACTGTTCCAAAGGAGAATATATATTGTTCTGGCCCTCACTCTTCCCAGGTTCTCCCACCTCTTTCCCTCCCATCTCATCATGGAGATCCATCTCACCTGTGGCTCATCTTTAAAGGCACAACCTGTCTTAGATGACTTCCTGTCTCCCTCACCATCTCCCTCCTCGTTGGGTGGTGTCTACCAGGCACCCTCACCTAGTTTTGTCTAATTTTGGTTACCATCTGTCGGCTTTTTCATTGTCCTTAAATCAATTTATCATGAATAAGTGGTCCCCGTGTGGCCCCCCCCCTGAAGGAACTGGGCACAACACACACACTCAGAAAGTGTGAGGACCCTCGGATGGAATAATGGACATTTTTGAGAATGGTGTTTACCTCAGAGTTTCCAGTCGGCAGTTTGGAAAGTGGAGAAAACACAGAGCAGCTTCACTCCTGGATCCTGCAGCTGGTTCTGACTCAGGTCCAGTTCTCTGAGATGGGAGGGATTGGACCTCAGCGCCGAGGCCAGAGAGTCACAGCTGATCTCTGATAAGCTGCAGTAGTTTAATCTGAAAAATGCAGGATGAGGTTATACGGTGCAGGTCTGCATGTTATCTGCGTCAGTACTAAACCTACGTTAGTTCTTAGTTGGGTCAGACCAGAATTCACGATATTCCAAGGAATTTTTTTAATGTGGTGCATCACAGCAGTGTTGAGAACAGCCTCACTTCACCATCTTAGCAGCTGGTATATAGGTAGAAAAATGAAGACTGACCTGAGCCTCTCCAGTTTACAGTTTGGACTCTCCAGTCCAGAACAGAGCCGCTTCACTCCTGAATCCTTCAACGTGTTGGAGCTCAGGTCCAGAACCCTCAGATGGGAGAGGTTGGACTTCAGAGCTGAGGCCACAGAATCACAGCAGGTCTCTGATAAACTGCAGCCACTTAGTCTAAAATAACAATTATTTTGAGAGAAGACAAATAAAAATCAACACCAGAGCAAAACACAGCTTACAAGCAACAAACCTCTGGTCCTGCACCGGCTTATCTGCCGTATGTTCCTATTTTGGGTTCTTTCAGGGCGGTTGGACAAGATCTACGCCGTATGTAAAGTGTGTGTAGGTCAAAATACCTTCCAAGTTTGTGAGACCACATTTCTCAATAGCACTCAACTCTTGTCAGGAGCTGGGGCAAAGCGACCCACTCCTGATAGCTTGTGGGTGATGCTGCAGCGACCCTGCAATCCCTACACTCTCTGGTGAAACCAAATCAAAGGTTTTAGACACTGCTGGATGCTGGAAGGGTGGCTATAGTCTGGACGCATAGTTCCCCTGACTGCACATTTCTCCAACATTGATTGGCAGCTGGTGTCACTCGTTCTCCAGATGAGAGAAGGAAAGAGAGCCACCCCACAGTGTGTTTGATTGCCCCACTGCAAGCTCAATGCTGCCAGAAAACATTGCAGGAGCATCAGTTCCCCTCAGGGCATCAACAAGGACCTCAGGAAAAGGTGCAGCTGCCACCTACTAGAGACAAGCACACTGAGCTGAGATTCAAAGCCCTCTCCTCCCAAGAGAAGAGCTTGTTGTTGGAGGCTCTTCTGGGCGATACCTGGTGCCACAGCTCCAGCTCAGCCCGTCTCTGGAGCTGAGGTGGAGCTTAGCAAGTTTCATGGTTCTCCACCACTTCCTCTCGCTGAGGACCTTCTCAGCTGGTGGTTTCTGCTCCACCTTCCAAGTTGAGCAGGTGATACTTCTGCATTCCTGCCACCACTGTCTCCGCAGAAAGAGTCTTCTCTACTGTTTTATATTAGATTGTAGAAAATTAGGATTTTTGGTGGTGTCTTAGATGTTGTGACTGACTAAGAGCAGGTTTTTCTTTAATAACATAGAGAGATTCGATGAGAAGAGCAAATGTATTATTTTATGAGCTACTTCCACTACTATTATATACACATACTTCCATATTGTCTTAGATTGCAAGCTGCATTTATTGCATCGTTCATAGAAAGTCATATTTGTGAGGAGAAAAACTCCAATAAGGTAATTTTCTTTAATGACCATTACAACAGAAGGAGGCGATGAACAAACAGATTTATCTAAAAATGTGTGAAAACTTATGGATGGAAACCTTTTTAAAATGGTTGCATTGTGTAGAATCGGTGAGAATCAACTTGTTGACTTCTGATTTGGACTCCAATGGAAGTGAGGTGCAACAATTGTGGATGCTGAAAGCTTCAGATCTTCATGAAGGTTTCTGTGGTTGGACTGACCTGCTGCCCCTTTAAGAGGGAGGCAGGTTTGGGCTTCTGGCTGGAATGAAGCCACCTAAGATGAGAATGACTGCAGGCTTTCGGTACAAGGTTTCAACAGGGTGCTCACTTCACACTTGGGCTTTTCTCTTTTTTGGGATGGCTTTTCTCAGTAGAGAAGGGGCATGGCACACTGCAGCAGCTTTCTTTTGGGGTTTTCTAGTTTCCTTCTGATCTTTAAAAGACAGGAAGAACCATTTTTGATTGGTCTGAATGTTTGGGCGGTTT
Source organism: Takifugu flavidus (assembly GCF_003711565.1). Classification (NCBI taxonomy): domain Eukaryota; kingdom Metazoa; phylum Chordata; class Actinopteri; order Tetraodontiformes; family Tetraodontidae; genus Takifugu; species Takifugu flavidus. The sequence goes on along the minus strand of NW_026621893.1, from coordinate 71,939 downwards.
TGGCCAGCCTAAAATAAAACAAGACAAATCTACAACTGATACTTCCTTTCTAGTCATTGATGACCATCCTCACATGGGACAGATTTCCACAACCAATTTAATACTGCAAATCTGTCCTGTGTGGTCTTTTTTCTGAGAACTGTAACACTACGTTTATAACAAAGATGAAACATGGAAACATTTATTGTCTAACTAGTTACACCTGGGAAAGTACTGGATCATCTCTGACTGACCTGAGCGTCTCCAGTCTGCAGTTTGGATGCATCATTGCAGAAGACAGTAACTTTACTGCATCTGTCAGGTTTTGGTTCCAGCTTAAGCTCAGCTCCCGTAGATGAGAAGGGTTTGACGTCATTGCTGAGGCCACAACTTCACAATGACTCGTTGAAAGAACACTATCAGACAGTCTGTTGTGCAGGAAACAAAAATAGTGAGTCAAACTTTGGGATTTCTCATCAACTTATCTGAGAATCTACCTCAACACAAATGTAGCTCATTTCCTGGAAAAGCTAAATTCAACACCGTAGAGCAACAGTTTGAACGACCATCAGATCTGAAATGCAACTGAATTATTCTCAACATTTGTCTTATTTTAGAACAGCTCATAATTACTCAATATTTAAAATGATTATAGCAAATGGTTTAAAGAAACGTGCATCTTTTTATCTGTCTATCGGCTCTTTGGATATTTTGCATTTCATCCAATTTGTACGATCGTGCGTCAAGTCTTAATTCAGCGATCCGATCGATGACATCAGAGTCTCTGGTTGCATCGATTGCCCTCAGCTTCTGTTATATCTGCCTGTTTCCCTTCAAATCATTTTCACTGCACCTTTTGTTGCTAGTGATGAAGTTGCCACCTAACGGGTGTGGAAAGGGTCAAACAACTTTGTGGGTCACATAAAGGCTCCAAACGGAACCGCCACAAAGACCTAAAACACCCATTTAAACCAACGAGGCCGGCTGTTTTTACGTTGAACAAATGAAGCAAAATAGTCACGTGTCATTAGTGAAAATGTGTTTTTCTGTTGTGAATACGATGTATACAAACAAACAAAAGTTATTTAATGACATGACAGTAATTTCATGATAGTCAGTTAACTTGTGGCTCCTATTATTCCTGCCTTATGTTGGTTTGTCTGGATTGACCTTTGAACTTATATCCAGCCAGTGTTGAACATTTCTGGATGAATTGTTGTTTTTAATTTATGGACGCTGCGATGGAGATAAGAATTGAAGAAGGAATGACCACTGGAGGGGGTATTGCTACCTGACATGATCCACTCGCTTGATTTAAACGCCGATGTCCGGCCCCAAAAATCTTTACTTACACGAACTTCCTGCAGTTCCTCACAGCTGGAATCAGGCGACGTCGTCCCTCCACTGAGGTGTTGTACTGCTCAGGTCAGCTCATCCAGAACCTCCTCTGACATCTGCAGCAGGTAGGCCAGAGCTGAACAGTGGATCACTGACAGTCTCCTCTTTGATTTCTTCTCTGACTTCAGGAACTCTTGGATCTCCTGATGGACTGACTGATCCTTCATCTCCATCAGACAGTGGAAGATGTTGATGCTTCTGTCTGGGGAGATTTTATAACTGTTCACCTTCTTCAGGTTGTTGAGGACCTTCTGGTGGTTTCTGGGTGGCTGTCCTCTGATCCAACAGTCCACCCAAGATCCTCTGATTGGACTCCAGAGAGAGACCATGAAGGAAGCGAACAAACAAGTCCAGGTGGCCATTTTCACTATTGAGAGATTCCTTAGTGCTCTCCTGAGGAAATCATCAAGAGATGTGATTGGTTTAGAATATTTTAGGAACTGATTTATAACCACTGTGTCTTTCCTGGTGTGTTAACGGTGGAACATGTAGACGGCAGCCAGAAACTCCTGAATGCTCAGATGAACAAAGCAGTAGACTGATTGATTCTGGAAGATCACACTCTCTCTCTTGAAGATCTCTGTACAAACTCCTGAGTACACCGACACCTCGGAGACGTCCAGTCCACATCGCTCCAGGTCTTCTGAGTAGAACATGATGTTTCCTTTCTCCAGATGTTCAAACGCCAGCCGACCCAACTTCAGAAGGAGCTTCAGAAGGAGTTCTTTATCAGCCTCAGTCAGTTCCTCTGGTCTCTGCTTTCCTCCATACTTCTGCTTCTTCCTCTTTATCTGAACCCTCAGGAAGTGTGAGTAGAGGTCAGTCAGGGTTTGGGGCAGCTCTCCTCTCTGGTCTCTGGTCATCATGTCCTCCAGAACTATAGCAGTGATCCAGCAGAAAACTGGGATCAGACACATGATGTGGAGGCTCCTGGAGGCCTTGATGTGTGAGATGATTCTCTTGGACAGAGCTTCATCACTGAACCTCCTCCTGAAGTACTCCTCCTTGGGAGTCAGTGAAGCCTCGTACTTCTGTGATCCTGTCAACACACGAGGGAGGAATCTGATGGGCTGCTGCAGGTCTGGAGGTGATCCAGATGAGAGCTGAGGGAAGCAGGTTCCCCTGGATGAGGTTCACCAGGAGCACGCCAACGGACGATACTTGTGTGACATCAGAGATGAGCTGATGCTTGTTGAAACCCAGTGAAAATCTGCTTTCATCCAGGCCATCAAAGATGAACAGAAGTTTCCAGACAGTCAGATCTTCTGCTCTGATCTTCTGTAATGTTGGATGGAAAACATGAAGCAGTGAGAGAAGACTGTGCTGCTCATCTCTGATCAAGTTCAGCTCCCTGCATGAGAGCGGAAGCACCAGACTGATGTCTTGGTTCTCCAAACCTTCTGCCCAGTCCAGACTGAACTTCTGCACTGAGAAGGTTTTTCCAACGCCGGCGACACCGTTGGTCAGAACCACTCTGATGTGTCTCTGTTGCTCAGATAAGACTTTGAAGATGTCCTGGCACTTGATTGGAGTGTCCTGGATGTTCTTCTTGGAGGTTCTCTCAAGCTGTCTCACCTCATGTTGTGTGTCCACCTCCTCACTTTGTCCCTCAGTGATGTAGAGCTCAGTGTAGATCTTGTTCAGCAGGGTTCCACTTCCTGCTTCATGAGTTCCTTCAGTCACATGTTCACATCTTCTCTTCAGACTCATCTTATGACCTTCTATCACCTCCTGCAGTTCACCACCCTCTAAAACAAAGAATCCTTTAAATCCTTTTACAATTGTCATCTACAGCAGTAACACAGATGTCCTCAACTGGAAAATATTCTGTCATGTTTGAATGATAGAAGCAACAGTCGGGTAATGACCCATCTCACTGTCAGTTTTATATGTTATGTCTTCTTATGTACACCTATTCTTTTATTCATTGGGTTTCAATGTAATTTAGTATATAACAACCATTTCCATGTCTTCCAAGAGTTTGCTTGGACTAAACAGCTGGTAAAAGCTGGATGATATTTAGAAAAACACATCAAACCTTCTCCAAACACATCATACTCAGCAGACCCATTGTCCTGTAAAGGTCACCTGCCTTCAACTCTTTAACACTTTCCAGAACTCAATGACTAAATGTTGCTAAATACTGTCTAAGCATTTAGGAAGGTCTTCAGAGGGTCCAGGGGTTCCCGTGGAACCAAACAAGTGCTCTCTGGATCTTCTCTTGCACATTGTAAATACACAAGTTGTTCCTTTATTCCGACCCAAAAGTATCTTATAAATACAAATGTACGAGCTTACGTGAGACGCTGTTGTTCAGGTCGGCGGTCTGCAGTTCAGTTCTCCGTTTCTTTTCACCCTTGGGACAGGAGGAATCTCCAATGGAAGCAGACCGTTTCTGATACCTGTCAAAAATGGGAATAGTGGTTATACATGTCTACTGGGCGTTAGCAACGCCTAAGAAAGGCTGCGTTCACTTCTACTTTCAGTTTGCTCTGACAGTTGAAGATTGAATGAACACTGAGCAAAAAATATAAAGTTATTTAGGTTCTAACAAGCTCGTTTAGTTGGAGAAAAGTGTATTTGATCTAAGTGTTTAGTGGCTTTTCTTCATTGTGAATTTATGTTAAAAATAAAAGTGCCAAATCAGGAATATAAACTCATAGAATAGAACAAAAGTTCTCCATTTATGCTCCAAATACAGTCGTCTGGTCTCTGAAACTGATCATTAAATAGCACAGAGGTCACGCGTATTCAAAAGCTTATTTCAACCATTTAGAAATGACTGATATTGTTGTCTATGGGTTTATTAGAACCAGGAGCCTTAGAAATAGACTTTTTAATGAATTTTCATGACATGTGGTGGAACAGTGTGGCAGAACAAGCTGCACAGACCTGCCATGTCTTACCCATCCGTATCTAAATGGAGAGCTGGAGCACTCTGCAATGATGGATATTGTTGGGAAACTTTAAAATATATGCCTAGGAATTTTTGTGAGATGATGTTAACCCATGTAGGAGAAATGACCAGTTAAAAACACAAGCAATTTTCAATTTTAAAAGATTTACCACATTAAAATTAACATGGGAGTTAATGGGAGCGAACACCTGACATGTTGGTGCACCGTTTCATTTTAAGGACCTGATGAATTTCATTTTTCACGATAGTGGAGGCTAATACCCACAAAATGATGTTTTGTATGGTTGTGAAATGTTCTAAGGCAGAGTTATGTGGTTCAGAAAACCTTACTTTAAAGGTGAGCTTGAGGTCTGATACCGAACTTTAAAGGTGTCACACAATCACATCATCACGCTTTAGTTTTTTACATTTGTCTGAACTTCTGAAGTTATTAGTCGTTGTTTGGACGGTCACTCTTCAGGGACACACAGCTGGGCACTGTGGACTCTGCTCTGTCCCCGTCCATCCTGAGGAAACATCAGAAATAGTGATGAGACTGTGATGAAGGTAAATAATCTGTAGAGGTTGTAGTTCAATAATCCCAATTCACTGCATTTTTATCAAACAGGAACATTTCTAATCCATTCTGGATAACAACTGAATCAATAAATCAATGATGTCTCTGTATAATTTTCATGTTTTCAGAGTTTAAGCTGCTTTTTTTAACTGTTCCCTGCAGTGAGAAAAGAACTGGCACCTTTCCCAGCCCCTCATCCTGCAGCACTGAATGTGCTCTAAAGTTCTTTCCAGAGCAAACGTCTCTGCACTTGCAGCAACATGTTGTAGTCATGGATCCGTGAGGAGAACCGGATACAGGAAACGCCCCCACTTTGATCCCAAAACCCAACTGGTGGCCAACGGTGGTCCTGCAACGACGGGGACGCTGGTCCATCGGGCCGACAACACTGGTTTTCCACAGGCCAACATGGTGAAAGGACTGTGCCCCGTTTCATTTTAAAGAGCTGATGAATTTCATTTTTCACGATAGTGGAGGCTAATACCCACAAAATGATGTTTTGTATGGTTGTGAAATGTTCTAAGGCAGAGTTATGTGGTTCAGAAAACCTTACTTTAAAGGTGAGCCTTGAGCTCCAATACTGAAGTTTTCAGGGCGTCTTTGGACCAGTCGCTCTTCATGGACACACAGCTGGACACTGTGGACTCTGCTCTCTCTTCCTCTTCCATCACACATTCACTCATTTTTAAATGTGAGTCTAAACGGTTAAGCAGGAACAGTCTGCTGACACAGAAAAGAAGATTAAAGAACATGATTCTCAGCATGAAGACAAGCAGAGGTCTGTCCATGACGTATTGTCGGCTCATTCACATCAAAATCTATAATATGATGTCACCCTGTACATCATACAGGCCACATATATATTGGAAAAAAGTTTGGGACATCTTAAAAGGTACACCATGTTAAATATAAAATAGTTGTGGAAAGAATGTTTCTCCTGGGTGTTTCAGAAGGTGCGGTGGCATCAGACGGACGCACACAAATACAAATGAAATCATTTTTTATCTGGTTATGGTTTACAAGAAAACCTAAATTCTTTCAAGATGTCAGTTCTCAACATTAAATTCAACAAATAAGATGAGAATGCATTCAAAACTAAACAGAAATACGTCATCACATCATCAAAGTGGGTCAAATGCAGCATCATCTTCTGTCATCTCAGACAGGATTCCAAGAAGAGGATCTTCATTTTCAACAATGCACCTTGACATCTCATCATGGCTCGTCTGTCAGATTACAAGCAGCTTTTTTTGATCAGGTGCATCATGTTTTCACAAACACATGATGGTGCTGGAAAAAACATTTGTAGCCTGACCTAGAGGTCAAAAACTGCATGGCGTGCACAGCTACTAGCTGCAGCTGGTGGTTGTGGCGGAGGAGGAGATACCAAACATATCTAGCAAGCTTGTTTTGGAGCAGAGCTTGTCCACCACCTCTGACCCCACTCATCACAGAAGTCCCACCATATCCATGGCCAGGTGTGTTGGCAGCATTGGAGCCAGCCTCAGGAAAAAGGTGTGTCAATATCTCAGAAGTGATGATCAAGTTGACACAACCCAACAGAAGTCAAGCAACCCAACATGCTGAATAGAATAGATGACACACAGCAAAGGGCAAAAAAACACCCAATTCTGCTCAGACTAATCTCATCTGACCACATGTACAGGACCAAAAATATGAAAACACCATGGGTTTAGGTTTCTTTCCTTTTCTTGACTGCTTTATTCAAAACAGAACACGTTTCATAAACCATAATAACAAATTCATATTCCACAAAGACCCAGTTGTTAAAACAATAAAATGGAATGCCTTGATCTCTCCCTCTTTCCATACTCTCTTTTTTAAATAAAGGATTGATTGTCCCCCTGGTGGAGGGACAAAGAGAGGAGGCTAAAACTGTCGCGTTGTGTCCCTCTTTCCGTGGATTTTTCCACTAACTGCAAATAATATTGTGACTTATTGTGAGTATTAAAATGTGCTTCCTCAACCTCTAAAATGTTGGCTCAGGGTTAGCGGAAAACGCAGTTAGAGGAAACACGGTACAAAGTTTGATCATCCGTCACAACATTCCCGTCGACCAGCCGCAATGTGCGTCCGAAACACGCGCACGCTCATTGCGAACACGCAGGTTATTAAGCCGCATCTCGCAGCGGAACATTGATTCGAGACGACAGCAGTGAAAGAACCAAATGCTACCTGAATATTAGAGGTTTTCCATCAGGGCTCGGTCACTCAAGATGGAGCCCGAAGTTGAGAACTTTCACTTTCGCTTCTTCTTCCTCTACACGTCACGTGTTCGTGGTTGGATCGCGTCATATCCAGCACAAGCGCCTCTCTTCAGAACAATTTGGTCCACGTTTTAACTGAAATACTGGGAAACAACTGGAGTTCGTCTGACAGATGTTCGTTTTTGGGTGCGGAATCAAACTGGGTCAACTTTTTGATCTATAGCATTTTGCATTGTGTGAGAATCTGTAGTGTAGAATGTGATTGAAAAATTCACGATCATAAAAATGTTTAAAGAACATAGCAGTGTCTGTGAGGTTTATGAGCCACAAATGCTGCTCTTTTTAGGAGCACAGCCATCTATTAAACTGTAGTTTGTGTCATAGCATAGTTTTATTGACAAATTCTAAATTGCAAGTAGCAGATATGAACAGGGAAATGCTACGTTATCTGCTTATTCTGTTACAAATAATCTGATGAGATAGGTGTGGAGTTAATTCAGTTGGGGATAGACAGATGGAATATTAGTGTTGTTAGTATGATACTTGAGTTCTTTAGATATTGTTTTCAATTCAGGAATCTGCCGCTTGAGTTGGCTTTTTTTGAAGACAGAAATGTTGACAATAGTGTGGACCAGAGTGGGAAATTCAATTTTATTTAAACACAAACACACTCATAAAACATTAAATCTCAAACTATGTACAGGAGTTAAATATTAAATGTAAAACAATGTACAATAGTGCAACATTACATTTCATAACTACGTACAGTCGTGCAACATGCATTCCTGGCATGTAGTTCATTTTGTCCTTTCCTCCATCCATCTTCGTCTCTCTGCCTCAAAGAAAGGAGTGGCCCCAAACTCTTTCCAGGTCATCTCTCGGGCCATCCCCTTGTCCCGATATAGAGAATAGACTTTGGATGGGCAGTAAATGTGTTTACATGCCGCTCCAGGGAACCCTGTATGTATCTGTGGGCTGTTTGGTCCCTGTTTAAGAGTCAAATGGCAGAACCTGCAGAGGCGATCAGGTGGCTGGGAGCCGAGTCTCTGTCTCCGAGCTTTTACCTCCACACGCTTTTTGGTGGCCTCCAGCTCCCTCTGGAAAAACTCTGACGCGGCAAATTGTTCAAAGGGCATTCTGGGGTCAGAGAGTCCCTCAGCAGCATAAGTCTGATGCACCTTCCTTGAGCAGTAGAAGTAGCGAACAGGACCCTGCTGATAGAAAAAGTGGATGGAAGATCCACCCGTCCCATACGGAGACTTGGGCTGTCCACAGGCGAGACAGGGTTTCGTCTGTCTCATCTTCTGCTCTGGTCGCTGCTGCTGCTGCTCCATCTCTAGAATGCCCTGCACAATTTTTTCAATGGAATCCTGCGTCAGAGGCGTGGGCAGGGCGGCTGTGGGAGGAGTGACAACAGCCGTCTCCATGGTGACTACAGGAACGCTGGTTGTTTTGCTCCCCTCTGTCAAGGAGTACCACAGCTGTTGAGTCTCCAGGAGCTTCTCTGGGCTGGTGTTCAGAGAAGAACTGGTGTTCAACAGCTTTGCCAGATGCTTCACATAGCGGGATATGTGAAACCTGGTTGTGGGGCGGAGCAAGCTGTTCGGATCGGCCGCAGACCGATGGACCATGTCTGCGTAGTCTGGATCCACAAGCCTCAGGATGTCCTTGTCCCCATGATGATACTGCAGCAAACTATCAATAGCGTCTTTCATGGGAAGAGTCCAGCGTGTGTGGTCCAAGACAAACACTCCACCACCAGTCTTCATGGGTCCAGTGCGGGCGCTCCTCGGCGAGGACTTCAGCGGCAGGGGCAAAGCTCCAGAGACGTCTGGAACACAAACAAAGCAATAATGCATCCTTAGTAACTCATATTATCGCGATATGGGCTATTGAGAAAACACATTAATATCCATCCCTTAATAACAGAAAGTGTAATATTTAACACATCAAAAGATTGAGATACACTGACCACAACCTAACTAAATCTATTTTTCAATCATTCGAAGGCCTTAATTCCAACATGCCGCTCTGAAAAACCCGATTATCGTTGACCCCCCACTGATCTTTCAGGATCCTGGTCATCCTCTGCTGGAATCTCCTTTACACGTCCAGCAGCAGAGAGATGGAAGCTGACAGGTGGCGCAGGGGGAAGCGACGGCACAGCAGTCGCTGTTGCCCCGCTGGAGGAAGGTGTTGCCCCAGGAGCATCGTCTGGAGGGAGGGGGAGGGGGCACAAGAGCCGAAGGCCGATCCCTCTTCTGCATTTTGTGTTTGTCCCAGTCCAGAGGGAGCGGAGGGCAGCCCGGTTCTCTGGACTCCAGCCCAAACCTTTCTCCAGTGTCTCTGTCAGAGAGGCGGAACGCAGGGCACTTGTCTTGTCCCGTCACTGCCATGGAAGCAGAGTTCAACTCCCACATTGAGGCAGGGTCAAAGACAGCAGGGAGGACGGCGCCGGGCTTCTTCATGTCACCGGTCGCTGAAAGTTCCACCACAGAACGCCGGTCATGGCCTGGGCCTGGAACAGTTCAGGGGAGACCTGCGTACCCGTGACCCACTGGGCCTGCTGGAAATGGTAGCCCTCCTGCTGAGATGGACCACGGACAGGGATCCAGACGGGGACTTTGGCACTTCGCCCGCTACGTGGTTTAGCTGAAGGGTCCCTCCGTCCCTGTACATTATCCCTCAGACAGTTCTGGGTCACTGAGGCAACCACGGAGGATGTGAACCCTCTGAACGCGCCACGTCTTCAGCATGGATAGGGTTAGGGTTAGCATGGAGCATTTTTCAGTTTGAATGACGGCAAACAAAGAAGATGGCTGATCTCACCTGTCCATCCAGTGGTAGCCGGCCTTTCCCACCCCAGCGTGGCTGTACCTCTGGGCATTCCTTGCTACATCGGATGCAGGGACCTTTCTGTCTCAGCCTGAACCATCACCCAGGACACAATGAGCCAGTTCTCATTCATCACTGCCAAACTGGACATGGCTCCAGATGCCAGTGTCACCTTCCTCGCCATCTTCCTCGTGTGGTCCGACCTGAAAACCTGCCCCAACGTGCCCTGGAGGAGCTTGGTCAGAGACGGCTGTTGACGCTTGAACTCATCCAGCAGGCAGTCAGTCAGGTAGAATCCGGACACAGACACCCCACCCCAACCTTCTTGGTCCTCGTATGGCCCGAAAGCACGTGGCCGATCTTCCATCCTCACGTACTGGCCGATGGTTCTCTGTCCGTACGCCCCAGCCTCGGCCTCCCTCTTTCCGTGGATTTTTCCACTAACTGCAAATAATATTGTGACTTATTGTGAGTATTAAAATGTGCTTCCTCAACCTCTAAAATGTTGGCTCAGGGTTAGCGGAAAACGCAGTTAGAGGAAACACGGTACAAAGTTTGATCATCCGTCACAACATTCCCGTCGACCAGCCGCAATGTGCGTCCGAAACACGCGCACGCTCATTGCGAACACGCAGGTTATTAAGCCGCATCTCGCAGCGGAACATTGATTCGAGACGACAGCAGTGAAAGAACCAAATGCTACCTGAATATTAGAGGTTTTCCATCAGGGCTCGGTCACTCAAGATGGAGCCCGAAGTTGAGAACTTTCACTTTCGCTTCTTCTTCCTCTACACGTCACGTGTTCGTGGTTGGATCGCGTCATATCCAGCACAAGCGCCTCTCTTCAGAACAATTTGGTCCACGTTTTAACTGAAATACTGGGAAACAACTGGAGTTCGTCTGACAGATGTTCGTTTTTGGGTGCGGAATCAAACTGGGTCAACTTTTTGATCTATAGCATTTTGCATTGTGTAGAATCGGTGTAGAATGTGATTGAAAAATTCACGATCATAAAAATGTTTAAAGAACATAGCAGTGTCTGTGAGGTTTATGAGCCACAAATGCTGCTCTTTTTAGGAGCACAGCCATCTATTAAACTGTAGTTTGTGTCATAGCATAGTTTTATTGACAAATTCTAAATTGCAAGTAGCAGATATGAACAGGGAAATGCTACGTTATCTGCTTATTCTGTTACAATAATCTGATGAGATAGGTGGGGTTTAATTCAGTTGGGGATAGACAGATGGAATATTAGTGTTGTTAGTATGATACTTGAGTTCTTTAGATATTGTTTTCAATTCAGGAATCTGCCGCCTTGAGTTGGCTTTTTTTGAAGACAGAAATGTTGACAATAGTGTGGACCAGAGTGGGAAATTCAATTTTATTTAAACACAAACACACTCATAAAACATTAAATCTCAAACTATGTACAGGAGTTAAATATTAAATGTAAAACAATGTACAATAGTGCAACATTACATTTCATAACCATGTACAGTCGTGCAACATGCATTCCTGGCATGTAGTTCATTTTGTCCTTTCCTCCATCCATCTTCGTCTCTCTGCCTCAAAGAAAGGAGTGGCCCCAAACTCTTTCCAGGTCATCTCTCGGGCCATCCCCTTGTCCCGATATAGAGAATAGACTTTGGATGGGCAGTAAATGTGTTTACCTGCCGCTCCAGGGAACCCTGTATGTATCTGTGGGCTGTTTGGTCCCTGTTTTAGAGTCAAATGGCAGAACCTGCAGAGGCGATCAGGTGGCTGGGAGCCGAGTCTCTGTCTCCGAGCTTTTTCCTCCACACGCTTTTTGGTGGCCTCCAGCTCCCTCTGGAAAAACTCTGACGCGGCAAATTGTTCAAAGGGCATTCTGGGGTCAGAGAGTCCCTCAGCAGCATAAGTCTGATGCACCTTCCTTGAGCAGTAGAAGTAGCGAACAGGACCCTGCTGATAGAAAAAGTGGATGGAAGATCCACCCGTCCCATACGGAGACTTGGGCTGTCCACAGGCCAGACAGGGTTTCGTCTGTCTCATCTTCTGCTCTGGTCGCTGCTGCTGCTGCTCCATCTCTAGAATTCTCTGCACAATTTTTTCAATGGAATCCTGCGTCAGAGGCGTGGGCAGGGCGGCTGTGGGAGGAGTGACAACAGCCGTCTCCATGGTGACTACAGGAACGCTGGTTGTTTTGCTCCCCTCTGTCAAGGAGTACCACAGCTGTTGAGTCTCCAGGAGCTTCTCTGGGCTGGTGTTCAGAGAAGAACTGGTGTTCAACAGCTTTGCCAGATGCTTCACATAGCGGGATATGTGAAACCTGGTTGTGGGGCGGAGCAAGCTGTTCGGATCGGCCGCAGACCGATGGACCATGTCTGCGTAGTCTGGATCCACAAGCCTCAGGATGTCCTTGTCCCCATGATGATACTGCAGCAAACTATCAATAGCGTCTTTCATGGGAAGAGTCCAGCGTGTGTGGTCCAAGACAAACACTCCACCACCAGTCTTCATGGGTCCAGTGCGGGCGCTCCTCGGCGAGGACTTCAGCGGCAGGGGCAAAGCTCCAGAGACGTCTGGAACACAAACAAAGCAATAATGCATCCTTAGTAACTCATATTATCGCCATATGGGCTATTGAGAAAACACATTAATATCCATCCCTTAATAACAGAAAGTGTCATATTTAACACATCAAAAGATTGAGATACACTGACCACAACCTAACTAAATCTATTTATTTTCAATCATTCGAAGCCTTAATTCCAACATGCCGCTCTGAAAAACCCGATTATGGTTGACCCGCCCACTGATCTTTCAGGATCCTGGTCATCCTCTGCTGGAATCTCCTTTACACGTCCAGCAGCAGAGAGATGGAAGCTGACAGGTGGCGCAGGGGGAAGCGACGGCACAGCAGTCGCTGTTGCCCCGCTGGAGGAAGGTGTTGCCCCAGGAGCATCGTCTGGAGCGGGAGGGGGCACAAGAGCCGAAGGCCGATCCCTCTTCTGCATTTTGTGTTTGTCCCAGTCCAGAGGGAGCGGAGGGCAGCCCGGTTCTCTGGACTCCAGCCCAAACCTTTCTCCAGTGTCTCTGTCAGAGAGGCGGAACGCAGGGCACTTGTCTTGTCCCGTCACTGCCATGGAAGCAGAGTTCAACTCCCACATTGAGGCAGGGTCAAAGACAGCAGGGAGGACGGCGCCGGGCTTCTTCATGTCTACCGGTCGCTGAAAGTTCCACCACAGAACGCCGGTCATGGCCTGGGCCTGGAACAGTTCAGGGGAGACCTGCGTACCCGTGACCCACTGGGCCTGCTGGAAATGGTAGCCCTCCTGCTGAGATGGACCACGGACAGGGATCCAGACGGGGACTTTGGCACCTTCGCCCGCTACGTGGTTTAGCTGAAGGGTCCCTCCGTCCCTGTACATTATCCCCTCAGACAGTTCTGGGTCACTGAGGCAACCACGGAGGATGTGAACCCTCTGAACGCGCCACGTCTTCAGCATGGATAGGGTTAGGGTTAGCATGGAGCATTTTTCAGTTTGAATGATGGCAAACAAAGAAGATGGCTGATCTCACCTGTCCATCCAGTGGTAGCCGGCCTTTCCCCCCCAGCGTGGCTGTACCTCTGGGCCATTCCTTGCTACATCGGATGCAGGGACCTTTCTGTCTCAGCCTGAACCATCACCCAGGACACAATGAGCCAGTTCTCATTCATCACTGCCAAACTGGACATGGCTCCAGATGCCAGTGTCACCTTCCTCGCCATCTTCCTCGTGTGGTCCGACCTGAAAACCTGCCCCAACGTGCCCTGGAGGAGCTTGGTCAGAGACGGCTGTTGACGCTTGAACTCATCCAGCAGGCAGTCAGTCAGGTAGAATCCGGACACAGACACCCCACCCCAACCTTCTTGGTCCTCGTATGACCCGAAAGCACGTGGCCGATCTTCCATCCTCACGTCCTGGCCGATGGTTCTCTGTCCGTACGCCCCAGCCTCGGCCTCCCTGACGTTCTGTACGGCGTGCAGATATGCCAGGTGAGCTCGTTCATACTTGAGGTGCATGAGCTCATTCACCTGGTTCGCCATATCGGTCGGTGACTTGCCAGAACGCCGCAGTTCATCCATTACCGACTTGCACGCAGCCTTCTTGGAAGTCAGGAATGCAGGCAAAAGGTTAGTAAAGCGCACGGGCAGCTTCTCCACCCATGGAGGGTTGTCAGCGGACCAGTTCCTGCGACAGGCCTTGCAGCAGAGTCGCGAGGAAAAGATCAAATACTGGCCACGGACGCTGACGATCACTGGAGGTCTGCCCACGCCTGCAGAGACCACCTGAGGACGAGGACAGCTATGGAGGCACGGCAGGATGTCATTGTTCCTCAACCTGACCATGATGTGGCTCTCTGGCTTCCAAATGAAAAATGGATGGAGCTGAAAAAAGTTGGGGGACGGGAGCTCAGCCACCATGTCCAGTAGCTCCGGCTGAGGAGGAAGACGCCAAAGAAATTGCGTTCCCAGGGTGATGCACTGGTCGGGACCCAGGCCACAACCCAAGTTGTTGAAGCTCCGTCCTCATCCACAGCTTTTGATGTTGTGAGCAGATCCACTTGCTCATGTCGTGGTCAGGGACAGGCATGGGAACAGGAGCTATGGGAACTAGGATAAAGTAAAGAAGACAGTTGAACAACATCAAGTTATCATTACTGAAGAGACAATTTCAGTGCCCCCGCCCTCACATGATATAAACACACGATACAAGGAAAAACACACGCGCCTCGGACACTTGGTTTCATTCCAGAGCTCACACGTCAGATTTTCTCCATGTCAGTGACAAAGAATCGTGTCAATTTGAATCACCCCGGGACACTTTATTATTGTTCAACACCCCACGGAATGGGGGAAATGTACATGGTTTAACATACCACTCTTTTGGTCTTGGGTAGAGTCCGTCAAGGAGGCACTCTGCCGTCAGAGGTCTGTGCCGTGCAAGAGTCAGGTCCTGAAAACAAGTGCAGACTTGCTATTAAGAAATTACAGTCACTTCACCTGATGACAACATGGAAAGAACAGTCAGCTGGACATTACAGAGACATCAGGTTGTTCATCAGCCCTAAATAAAAAGAAAAGGAAACATACCTGAAGTTGAGTGGGGCTCCTCTACCTTTGTGAGACCCTCTGTCTCTGTCACCAGGAAGGCCAGCTGTGGGGGGAGGGGCACAGGTCTCTTCCTCTTCACACCTGGTGAAGCTGGAACAGCTGCAGGTACGGTCATTTTCAAAAATGAAATGACTTTATTTAAGGCAGCTGCAGTTAGCAGAACACTT
The DNA here is from genome assembly GCF_003711565.1 of Takifugu flavidus. Taxonomy (NCBI): domain Eukaryota; kingdom Metazoa; phylum Chordata; class Actinopteri; order Tetraodontiformes; family Tetraodontidae; genus Takifugu; species Takifugu flavidus. The sequence goes on along the minus strand of NW_026621893.1, from coordinate 56,722 downwards.
GATTGGAGGAACAGAATTACAATGTTTTTACCATCAACTAGTGATGCCTGTAGCTCAGCGGTATCTCCAGGTGGGGCTTTGGAGCGTGTGGCAGATGGAACTAAAAAGACAACATTAGTTTAGTCAGTTCAGATTCAATGAGTTGTGAAGACGCCGTTATTAGTAGAAATTCAAGCAGCCTTATCGTTGCTCCTCCTGCTTTTTAGAATTTTACATCATTAAAATTAAAACAGTATAATTGTCTCATTCACACCAATTGAAATGACAATGTTAATCAGCGCTCTCGAGGCCGAGCAGGAGGAGCATTGGGACTCGGTCAACAAACATGCATTCGCGTGTTCGTACCCGTGCATCGAAACTGTTTTTCAACGAAGCAGCAAAGAGAACAAAAACAAACACTTACCCTCCTCCTCATAGTCAATATCAGTTCATCATTGCACGGATCAATTCATAGTCCTCACGACGGTTATTATCACACCAACATATGAAGAGGAATATTAAAGGAACTCGGCCGGAACATCAAGAACCAAAAATAATAAGATAAGTTTCAGATTTGGAGAGGAATTCTTCATGGAAAGGAACGGAACTCCAGCTCTGAAACCTATTTTTCAGAAACCTGTCTTTGCTCCTGGTGGCACTCTCGGCAGGGCGGCTGCTGCTACTGGCATAGCATCTGCACACAGATGAAAAGAAAAACAATAGAAATCAGATACGGCATGGACTTTGTTTGTCTGACATGAAATAAATGTGGTAACGGTGTATTTACAGCTCTGGACTTGCAGATCAGAGTTATGGATGCTCAGCATCTCCCTTTCCATCTCCACGTCCTCCTCCATGGCTGTGTTAAAGACAAAAATACCGGCTACAGGTTATTAGTAGAAAAGAAAAAAACCTTTTCCCAAAGTTGAACTTGTCACGTGAAGGAATGAGCATACCCAGGGGCTCAGCTGGGGCCTTCATGGGATGCTCAGCAGGTGTGGAAGATGTAGTGGGCTGCTGCCTCTTCAGCAGGTTCTGCTGCAACCTGGACATTCGTGCACCTGGAACGCAGCGCCTGCCTGTGACAAAATCAGCATAGCCATCACCTCTGCTGTCCCAGATCTCCTTCCACCTGCTCTTGGCTCGGGCACCAAATCCAACCAGCTGGTCGTCTTCAGATGAGGCAGTCACTCCATCCCCTCTTCCGGCCTCATAAGTGAGGAGAGCCTGGATTTCTTGGAAACTGAGGGCATAACTCACAAATGACTGGAGGCTGTCCTTACTGTGGCTGTCAGCCATACAGAGACCTGCTGCCTCCTCGCTCTGCACGTTCTTGATCAGATACACGGTGGATCCTACGTCATTCTGCAAAAGCCATCTGAATGACTTCCCTTTATATTTACCAAACTGCAGGACATAGTCTCCCTGCACCTCCATCTTATCTGAGGGATCCCCCCCTCTTTGCCGGATGACGGCCAAAGCGTTCTGCCGTACGAGGTCCTCCCTCATGGCCGCAGACTTGTCCTGAGGAGTGGAACTCACCCGTTTGGCTTCATCAGATGGCTCCTGGAGGAGAAACCCAAGAGGCCCCTTGCGGAACACGACCCGAAGTTTCCCAGGGAAAAAGGCGAATTGCTTCTGCATGTTGAGCTGACATAAAGGAAAAATGTCTATTATGTGTGTGTGTGTGTGTGTGTGTGTGTGTGTTTGTGAGTGTGCGCACACATGCAATTATCATGTAGGTGTGAAAGTGTAAGATCAAGGTTGTTGGGGTGTCGATTCAGGAGTTCAGAAGGTCAGTACCTGGTGTGGCTAGTGAGGAAAAGACTGGAAAGTGATGGTGTGTGTGTGTGTGTGTAGGTGTGTGTTTGTGTGTCTGTGTGTGTCTGTGTGTGAGAGAACATGTTGGGGGGGGGCAGGAGGACAGTATCCCCTCTCAAAGACATTGGAAACAAAAACACACATTTGATGTAATAAAATGTAATACTACCACTACTAATATTACTACTAATAATAATTATAGTAATAATAATAATAATAGCGAGATTTCAGTGCCACGACAAGTAAATCGTTACTTGAATATAAAATATGAACAAGTTCATTCATCACTATCGTGTAATTTAATTTATGAAAAACTAGCTTGACAAGATATGAGTATATTGTAGCATGACAAATACAGTACATTATAATTTAGGGCCAATTATAACACGTTCCTTGCTAATTTAGGACAAAATTGACCACAGCCTATGCACAATTACGAAAAGTTTCCTCATTAATTTAGTAGGAAATCAAGCCCAAACTTACCTTCAGCGAAGTTTACCAAAGAATGAACCAAGAATGGCCGATCCTCCGGAGAGGAGCCGCTCTTCATAGAAACGGCAGAACAGCGCTACAGGATGATAGCGGCCGGAAATATATTGCGTCCGTAGTGGTACTTCTAACATTGAGATTTAATGTTGCACTATTGTACATCGTTTTAGATTTAATATTTATGAGTGTGTGTGTGTGTGTGTGTGTGTGTGTGTGTGTGTGTGTGTGTGTGTGTGTGTGTGTGTGTTTAAATAAAATTGAATTTCCCACTTTGGTCCACACTATTGTCAACATTTCTGTCTTCAAAAAAAGCCAACTCAAGGCGGCAGATTCCTGAATTGAAAACAATATCTAAAGAACTCAAGTATCATACTAACAACACTAATATTCCATCTGTCTATCCCCAACTGAATTAACTCCACACCTATCTCATCAGATTATTTCTGAACCTTCAGAACCTTCTGCAGCTCAACGTGACCAAGACGAAGGAGATGGTGGTGGACTTCAGAAAAAGCAAGTCCCCACCCTCCCCAGTCTGCATTAGTGGGACAGATGTGGAAATAGTCCCATCCTACAGGTTCCTGGGTGTCCAGCTGGACAATAAACTGGAGTGGTCCACAAACACCGATGCTGTCTACAAGAAGGCCATGAGCAGACTCTATTTCCTCAGGAGACTCAGGTCCTTCAGTGTTTGCAGCAGGATGCTCCAGATGTTCTACCAGTCTGTCATGGCTAGCACCATCTTCTTTGCTGCGGTGTGCTGGGGTGCAGGCATTAAAGCAAAGGATGCCAACAGACTCAACAAACTCATCAAAAAGGCAGGGTCTGTTGTTGGCTGTAGACTTGATAACTTGGACGAGGTGGTGAGGGACAGGATGGTGTTGAAACTGCGGACAATCATGGACAGTCCCTCCCACCCCCTCCATAACACAGTGGACAAACTGAGGAGCAGCTTCAGCAACAGACTCCTGCAGCCTCGCTGCTCCAAGGAACGGTACAGGAAGTCATTCCTGCCGTCCGCCATCAGACTATATAACTCATCCAAACCCAGCCAATAACAATAACTGTGTAATGTTCATGTTGTAATTTTATTTCTAATTTATTCTATATTTATGTATATATGCTTATAATGCTATAATATGTATATATTATATTATGTATATATTATATATATATATGCTTATAATATATGCTGTATATATGCTTATAACATTCTAATCTTATCTGTATTTATTTTTTCTGTCTCTTTACTCTGCATACGCTGCTACTATAATTCAATTTCCCCACGGGGATGAATAAAGTTCATCTTAATCTTAATCTTAATCTTAATTGGCCTCCACTCCAGCCACTCCTGGTAGTTCCTCAAAAACACTGAGTTTCTAGTGGATGCACAATCTGTGGAAGCCAACATAGAAACTTCTGAAGAGCCAAAGTTCTTGCAACAAAAATATAGTCCCCAATTAGGTTGTTTTGTTATCACACGACCCCGTCCCCATTATCTTAAGAGAATATAAAAGAATGAGTGGAGACAGAAGAGAGAATGAGACGTTTTTGGCGCGTGTCGCTCTTGATTTAGTGTTTATTTTTGCAGTAAACTTAAAGGAGGCCTTTTCACTTTATGTTTGATTACATTTAAGCTGATATTCCATTCTTGACATCTTTAAATTTACTGTATTCATGGGAGATTTATTTGGTCATTTTGCTTCTTTTTATTTCCTATTTCCCACATTTATTCATAGTTTTTATTAGATTGCAATAAATCCTATAACATTGAACAGACTGACTAAAGTCAAATGAGCTGCGGTTCCCATCGATAGCCGTCATTCTGATGGGTTTTTGCTGGCTGCAGCTGAAATATTCCAATGCTCCATGTCACAGAGACAGTAAATACTAAACCCTAAAGATTCTGAAGGCATGATGTAAAATAGTAACGTATAATACAGACATTTGAAGAGACAATGAAGAGAATGTTTCCATGCTTCTAAGAGTGGCCGAGGAGCCATTTAGAACTTTATAAAGATGCATTGTGTGATACCAGGAACTAATTTAACTTCAAGGCGAAGCTGCTTCTGCTTTGTCGACCATCGACTGATCTCCTGAAAGTCCACCAGCGCTTTTTAAAAACTGAATTTTTCATCTATGGAGGGAGTAGACGGCAGATGTTTCCACAGATGCTCTTCACCAGTGGTCAGTGAGTGATGCAGCAGATGAGCGGGAGTTGACTGGCTTCAACCAGCTACTGTCTCAATGTCTCCAGCCCATAGTGTGGATTCTCTACGAGATCAGACAGCAGCTTCACTCCTGAATCCTTCAGCTGGTTCTTACTCAGGTCCAGTTCTCTGAGATGGGAGGGATTGGACCTCAGCGCCGAGGCCAGAGAGTCACAGCTGATCTCTGATAACCTGCAGCGCTCTAATCTGAAAAATGCAGGATGAGGTTATACGGTGCAGGTCTGCATGTTATCTGCGTCAGTACTAAACCTACGTTAGTTCTTAGTTGGGTCAGACCTGAATTCACGATATTACAAGGAATGTTTTTAATGTGGTGCATCACAGCAGTGTGAGAACAGCCTCACTTCACCATCTTAGCAGCTGGTATATAGGTAGAAAAATGAAGACTGACCTGAGCCTCTCCAGTTTACAGTTTGGACTCTCCAGTCCAGAACAGAGCCGCTTCACTCCTGAATCCTGCAGCTGGTTCTCACTCAGGTCCAGTTCTCTGAGATGGGAGGGATTGGACCTCAGCGCCGAGGCCAGAGAGCCACAGCTGATCTCTGATAAGCTGCAGAGCCTTAATCTAAATAAAGAAGGGAAACTTTTATAAGGTTATAAGTGAAACCAGTATTCATCTGAAAGGTTAATCAAAGACATGATCTGTAAATATTTAATTTAGTTACAGGTTAAAAAATGATAGTAATATGTAATTACCACAATTCCAGCCTCTCAGGTTTGCACTGTTCCAAAGGAGAATATATATTGTTCTGGCCCTCACTCTTCCCAGGTTCTCCCACCTCTTTCCCTCCCATCTCATCATGGAGATCCATCTCACCTGTGGCTCATCTTTAAAGGCACAACCTGTCTTAGATGACTTCCTGTCTCCCTCACCATCTCCCACCTCGTTGGCTGGTGTCTACCAGGCACCCTCACCTAGTTTTGTCTAATTTTGGTTACCATCTGTCAGCTTTTTCATTGTCCTTAAATCAGTTTATCATGAATAAGTGGTCCCCGTGTGGCCCTCCCTCCTGAAGGAACTGGGCACAACACACACACTCAGAAAGTGTGAGGACCCTCGGATGGAATAATGGACATTTTTGAGAATGGTGTTTACCTCAGAGTTTCCAGTCGGCAGTTTGGAAAGTGGAGAAAACCACAGAGCAGCTTCACTCCTGGATCCTTCAGATTGTTGAGGCTGAGGTCCAGTTCTCTGAGATGGGAGGGATTGGACCTCAGTGCCGAGGCCAGAGAGCCACAGCTGATCTTTGATAAACTGCAGCTCCTTAATCTAAATAAAGAAGAGAAACTTTTATAAGGTTATAAGTGAAACCAGTATTAATCTGAAAGGTTAATCAAAGGCATGATCTGTAAATATTTAATTTAGTTACAGGTTAAAAAATGATAGTAATATGTAATTACCACAATTCCAACGAGAGGTTGGAATTGTGGTAATAAAACTGCAGTTAATCAATCTGAAAAATGCAGGATAAGGTTATACGGTGCAGGTCTGCATGTTATCTGTGTCAGTACTAAACCTACGTTAGTTCTTAGTTGGGTCAGACCTGAATTCACGATATTCCAAGGAATTTTTTTAATGTGGTGCATCACAGCAGTGTTGAGAACAGCCTCACTTCACCATCTTAGCAGCTGGTATATAGGTAGAAAAATGAAGACTGACCTGAGCCTCTCCAGTTTACAGTTTGGACTCTCCAGTCCAGAACAGAGCCGCTTCACTCCTGAATCCTGCAACGTGTTGAGGCTCAGGTCCAGAACCCTCAGATGGGAGAGGTTGGACTTCAGAGCTGAGGCCACAGAATCACAGCTGGTCTCTGATAAACTGCAGTCACTTAGGCTAAAATAACAATTATTTTGAGAGAAGACAAATAAAAATCAACATGTACCAGAGCAAAACACAGCTTACAAGCAACAAACCTCTGGTCCTGCACCGGCTTATCTGCCGTATGTTCCTATTTTGGGTTCTTTCAGGGCGGTTGGACAAGATCTACAGCGTATGTAAAGTGTGTGTAGGTCAAAATACCTTCCAAGTTTGTGAGACCACATTTCTCAATAGCACTCAACTCTTGTCAGGAGTTGGGACAAAGCGACCCACTCCTGATAGCTTGTGGGCGATGCTGCAGCGACCCTGCAATCCCTACACTCTCTGGTGAAACCAAATCAAAGGTTTTAGACACTGCTGGATGCTGGAAGGGTGGCTATAGTCTGGACGCATAATTCCCCTGACTGCACATTTCTCCAACAATGATTGGCAGCTGGTGTCACTTGTTCTCCAGATGAGAGAAGGAAAGAGAGCCCCCCCACAGTGGTTTGATTGCCCCACTGCAAGCTCAATGCTGCCAGAAAACATTGCAGGAGCATCAATTCCCCTCAGGGCATCAACAAGGAGCTCAGGAAAAGGTGCAGCTGCCACCTACTAGAGACAAGCACACTGAGCTGAGATTCAAAGCCCTCTCCTCCCAAGAGAAGAGCTTGTTTGTTGGAGGCTCTTCTGGGCGATACCTGGTGCCACAGCTCCAGCTCAGCCCGTCTCTGGAGCTGAGGTGGAGCTTAGCAAGTTTCATGGTTCTCCACCACTTCCTCTCGCTGAGGACCTTCTCAGCTGGTGGTTTCTGCTCCACCTTCCAAGTTGAGCAGGTGATACTTCTGCATTCCTGCCACCAGGGTCTCTGCAGAAAGAGTCTTCTCTACTGTTTTATATTAGATTGTAGAAAATTAGGATTTTTGGCTGATGTCTTAGATGTTGTTGACTAAGAGCAGGTTTTTCTTTAATAACATAGAAAGATTCGATGAGAAGAGCAAATGTATTATTTTATGAGCTACTTCCACTACTATTATATACACATAGATTTATCTAAAAATGTGTGAAAACTTATGGATGGAAACCTTTTTAAAATGGTTGCATTGTGTAGAATCGGTGCAGAATCAACTTGTTGACTTCTGATTTGGACTCCAATGGAAGTGAGGTGCAACAATTGTGGATGCTGAAAGCTTCAGATCTTCATGAAGGTTTCTGTGGTTGGACTGACCTGCTGCCCCTTTAAGAGGGAGGCAGGTTTGGGCTTCTGGCTGGAATGAAGCCACCTAAGATGAGAATGACTGCAGGCTTTCGGTACCAAGGTTTAACAGGGCGCTCATTTCACACTTGGGCTTTTCTCTTTTTTGGGATGGCTTTTCTCAGGAGAGAAGGGGCATGGCACACTGCAGCAGCTTTCTTTTGGGGTTTGCTAGTTTTCCTTCTGATCTTTAAAAGACAGGAAGAACCATTTTTGATTGGTCTGAATGTTTGGGCGGTTTTGTGGCCAGCCTAAAATAAACAAGACAAATCTACAACTGATACTTCCTTTCTAGTCATTGATGACCATCCTCACATGGGACAGATTTCCACAACCAATTTAATACTGCAAATCTGTCCTGTGTGGTCTTTTTTCTGAGAACTGTAACACTACGTTTATAACAAAGATCAAACATGGAAACAGTTATTGTCTAACTAGTTACACCTGGGAAAGTACTGGATCATCTCTGACTGACCTGAGCGTCTCCAGTCTGCAGTTTGGATGCATCATTGCAGAAGACAGTAACTTTACGGCATCTCTCGGGCTTTGGTTCCAGCTTAAGCTCAGCTCCCGTAGATGAGAAGGGTTTGACGTCATTGCTGAGGCCACAACTTCCCAATTACTCGTTGAAAGAACACTACCAGACAGTCTGTTGTGTATGAAACAAAAATAGTGAGTCAAACTTTGGGATTTCTCATCAACTTATCTGAGAATCTACCTCAACACAATGTAGCTCATTTCCTGGAAAAGCTAAATTCAACACCGTAGAGCAACAGTTTGAACGACCATCAGATCTGAAATGCAACTGAATTATTCTTAACATTTGTCTTATTTTAGAACAGCTCATAATTACTCAATATTTAAAATGATTATAGCAAATGGTTTAAAGAAACGTGCATCTTTTTATCTGTCTATCGGCTCTTTGGATATTTTGCATTTCATCCAATTTGTACGATCGTGCGTCAAGTCTTAATTCAGCGATCCGATCGATGACATCAGAGTCTCTGGTTGCATCGATTGCCCTCAGCTTCTGTTCTATCTGCCTGTTTCCCTTCAAATCATTTTCACTGCACCTTTTGTTGCTAGTGATGAAGTTGCCACCTAACGGGTGTGGAAAGGCTCAAACAACTTTGTGGGTCACATAAAGGCTCCAAACGGAACCGCCACAAAGACCTAAAACACCCATTTAAACCAACGAGGCCGGCTGTTTTTACGTTGAACAAATGAAGCAAAATAGTCACGTGTCATTAGTTAAAATGTGTTTTTCTGTTGTTAGAATATGATGTATACAAACAAACAAAAGTTATTTAATGACATGACAGTAATTTCATGATAGTCAGTTAACTTGTGGCTCCTATTATTCCTGCCTTATGTTGGTTTGTCTGGATTGACCTTTGAACTTATATCCAGCCAGTGTTGAACATTTCTGGATGAATTGTTGTTTTTTTAATTTATGGACGCTGCAATGGAGATAAAGAATTGAAGGAATGACCACTGGAGGGGGTATTGCTACCTGACATGATCCACTCGCTTGATTTAAACGCCGATGTCCGGCCCCAAAAATCTTTACTTACACGAACTTCCTGCAGTTCCTCACAGCTGGAATCAGGCGACGTCGTCCCTCCTCTGAGGTGTTGTACTGATCCAGGTTCAGCTCATCCAGAACCTCCTCTGACATCTGCAGCAGGTAAGCCAGAGCTGAACAGTGGATCTCTGACAGTTTCCTCTCTGATTTCTTCTCTGACTTCAGGAACTCTTGGATCTCCTGATGGACTGACTGATTCTTCATCTCCATCAGACAGTGGAAGATGTTGATGCTTCTGTCTGGGGAGAATTCATCACTGTTCACCTCCTTCAGGTTGTTGAGGACCTTCTGGATGGTTTCTGGGTGGCTGTTCCTCTGATCCAACAGTCCACCCAAGATCCTCTGATTGGACTCCAGAGAGAGACCATGAAGGAAGCGAACAAACAAGTCCAGGTGGCCATTTTTACTGTCAAGAGATTTCATTAGTGCTCTCCTGAGGAAGTCATCAAGAGATGTGAGTGGATTGTTTTTTGCAAACAACAATGTAAACCTGGTAAAGGGGTTTGGTTCAGAATATTCTAGGAACTTATTTATAACCGCTGTGTCTTTCCTGGTGTAAAGGTGGAACATGTAGACGGCAGCCAGAAACTCCTGAATGCTCAGATGAACAAAGCAGTAGACTGATTTCTGGAAGATCACACTCTCTCTCTTGAAGATCTCTGTACAAACTCCTGAGTACACCGACACCTCGGAGACGTCCAGTCCACATCGCTCCAGGTCTTCTGAGTAGAACATGATGTTTCCTTTCTCCAGATGTTCAAACGCCAGCCGACCCAACTTCAGAAGGAGTTCTTTATCAGCCTCAGTCAGTTCCTCTGGTCTCTGCTCTCCTCCATACTTCTGCTTCTTCCTCTTTATCTGAACCATCAGGAAGTGTGAGTAGAGGTCAGTCAGGGTTTGGGGCAGCTCTCCTCTCTGGTCTCTGGTCATCATGTCCTCCAGAACTATAGCAGTGATCCAGCAGAAAACTGGGATCAGACACATGATGTGGAGGCTCCTGGAGGCCTTGATGTGTGAGATGATTCTCTTGGACAGATCTTCATCACTGAACCTCCTCCTGAAATACTCCTCCTTCTGGGAGTCAGTGAAGCCTCGTACTTCTGTGATCCTGTCAACACACGAGGGAGGAATCTGATGGGCTGCTGCAGGTCTGGAGGTGATCCAGATGAGAGCTGAGGGAAGCAGGTTCCCCTGGATGAGGTTCATCAGGAGCAGGTCAACAGACGATACTTGTGTGACATCAGAGATGACCTGATGCTTGTTGAAACCCAGTGAAAATCTGCTTTCATCCAGGCCATCAAAGATGAACAGAAGTTTCCAGACAGTCAGATCTTCTGCTCTGATCTTCTGTAATGTTGGATGGAAAACATGAAGCATTGAGAGAAGACTGTGCTGCTCATCTCTGATCAAGTTCAGCTCCCTGCATGAGAGCGGAAGCACCAGACTGATGTCTTGGTTCTCCAAACCTTCTGCCCAGTCCAGACTGAACTTCTGCACTGAGAAGGTTTTTCCAACGCCGGCGACACCGTTGGTCAGAACCACTCTGATGTGTCTCTGTTGCTCAGATAAGACTTTGAAGATGTCCTGGCACTTGATTGGAGTGTCCTGGATGTTCTTCTTGGAGGTTCTCTCAAGCTGTCTCACCTCATGTTGTGTGTCCACCTCCTCACTTTGTCCCTCAGTGATGTAGAGCTCAGTGTAGATCTTGTTCAGCAGGGTTCCACTTCCTGCTTCATGAGTTCCTTCAGTCACATGTTCACATCTTCTCTTCAGACTCATCTTATGACCTTCTATCACCTCCTGCAGATCACTTCCTGAACATAAGTAAACCAATGATTTCCATCTATAATAAATCATCAACACAACTCCAAATTCATGACATCACAAATTAAATCTCATATTGAACAGTTTTACTTTGTTTGGGCTTCATTTCAGCATCTCCAGATCTGCTTCCAGATTGTGAACAAGAGGACTCTCCTGGTGGAGCTGCCTGGTCCCAGTTTGATAGGATGTGCTCCCCCCTCTCACTATGAAACACATCTCTATTAGTCCTTTGATTTATAGGATGAAAGAACCTGATCAAGACTCAATATTGTTCCAGCATTTATGTCTGAATTCATCTTTCAGTTTAAACCTGATTCTTGTTTCTAATCAACAATATTCACATTAAGTCTGTAACTCTATGACTGTCTGAGGTTTAAGTGTTAAACATCTCCAATAATAAACTCACAACCTGCTGCTGTTAATGTGACTAACAGCTGGCACACAAACACATCATCACGCTTTAGTTTTCTTACATTTGGCCTGAACTTCTGAAGGTTATTAGTCGTTGTTTGGACTGGTCACTCTTCAGGGACACCCAGCTGGGCACTGTGGACTCTGCTCTGTCCCCGTCCATCCTGAGGAAACATCAGAAATAGTGATGAGACTGTGATGAAGGTAAATAATCTGGAGAGGTTGTAGTTCAATAATCCCAATTCACTGCATTTTTATCAAACAGGAACATTTCTAATCCATTCTGGATAACAACTGAATCAATAAATCAATGATGTCTCTGTATAATTTTCATGTTTTCAGAGTTTAAGCTGCTTTTTTAACTGTTCCCTGCAGTGAGAAAAGAACTGGCACCTTTTCCAGCCCCTCATCCTGTAGCACTGAATGTGCTCTAAAGTTCTTTCCAGAGCAAACGTCTCTGCACTTGCAGCAACATGTTGTAGTCATGGATCCGTGAGGAGAACCGGATACAGGAAACGCCCCCACTTTGATCCCAAAACCCAACTGGTGGCCAACGGTGGTCCGGCAACGACGGGGACGCTGGTCCATCGGGCCGACAACACTGGTTTTCCACAGGCCAACATGGTGAAAGGACTGTCTTCAGCTCAGCCACTAAATTATCTGGTGCTACATAAACATACTAGTCAGGACTTTTTAACTTCCCTCCTTTGTTCCCCTCTTCAATTATTTCTATGATCCAAGTCCTCAAAGATCACTGCTCTATTTAAAATAGATGAAAGAAATGACACCCACTCCTGCATTTCTTTCACAGTGGTTCCACAACATAGAACAATAAACCACTGTGAGAAAACGTGCAACATGAACCCAAAATCCTGTTGGTGTCCTGTGATCCTGTGTTGATTTAGTTAATTATTTTTTAAAGTTTATTGTCTTAAATAATACCAAAATATCCAGCTGTAACCTGGACTGTTGAACAACTCTAATAACTTTATGAGCTTTTCACCTGTCACAAAAATGTCGCTCTTCCTGCTTTGTCTGAAGAGAATAGTTTCACTTTCACTTTTAAAACCTAATCACAGCTTTATGGCGTATATATTACTGCCATTAAAGCATTCTGGGAGGGTTTAAAGTTCTTTTAGGATCAGTAGCAAAGAGCAGAAAAATAAACTAAACTTCACTTAGAAAGACTATTCAACTATAACTAAAGCCAGACTATAAGAATGTTAAATAAGACCTATTCATTTATAATGTATAACGATGTTTTGTGCTAAAACTAAATATGAAGTCTCATTGATTCAAATCTTGATTTTATCTCCAAACACAACTGTCAATTCTTTTCAATAATGCTCTTCGTTTCCACTCACCTTGTCGGTGTTCAGTCTTCCTGCTTAGTCTGAAAGGAATACTGTGAAAAACTGGTTTGTTGGGTTCCCAGTTTCTGGGACCGTTGTTGCTGGTATCTACCTGCAGGGGGCGTGGAGGAGCCGCTCATCAGCCACAGCTGGCCCCGCAGACACACGCGCCTGCGGTCTCTCTTCAATCTCCCGTTAGATTTAAGGACAGAACTCCCGTCTGCCAGCGGCGGAGGGTTTTCGGCCTCATCGCCAAACCCTGACTTCTGTGGCTTGACTACTTTTGAGAGTTTTCCTAGCGGACTTGTTTTGGACTCTCTCGAGGTCTCTGCCTCTCTGTGAACGCGGACCGAACTGTTCTTGTTCACTTTAAAATAAAGACGCTTTTCGGACACCATTCTCCACCATTATTCAACCTGGTTAAATAAATAAGATTTATGATGCTTGACAGGTTTGAAAGACTTGTAAAAGCAGCATATTTCTGCAGCCCTGGAGTCCAGGAGGAGCAGCAAAGGTCAGAATGTGTCGGAGCGCGTTTAACTATTGTCTGCAGTTCCACGCGTGTCCACCGGGTGGCGGTAAAGCACCACATGATATTTCTCCTTTTTGGAACTTCAGCTGCGTTGAGCTTTAAATCTTCACCTGTCGCTCCCTTTAAGCTCTAAACTTTGCCGTTCTGAGTGTAGTTTGTTGATTTAATATATCTGATGAATTCTGATGACGACTGAAACTGTCAATGACCAATAGAAAGTTCGTCCATTTTTCTATTGTGTCACACATTTTCATTATTTGTCATTTTTGGGTCTAAACTGGCCAGTTCTGTGAGCTGTTTTGCTTTTTCTGTGCACCAGATGTTCCAGGCAGGTTCCATCATCGGACACAGACGGAGACAGGTCACATGACAACAGTCAGCCTTTAGTTCTTTATTACAGGAGGATCTGGTTTATATACAGACACGTATCTGCAAAATACTAAAAAGTCTATGAACCCAAAGTACTAAAAAGTCTACATCCACGCACACGCGTGTATTAAGTGTTTATACACACGTGTGCGCGTACGTGCACACTGTATATTCATCTAATAACTGTTAGTTTCTAAAACAGCAAAGTAGAGTCACTGAGGCACGGCTTCACCTCCTTTACACCGAGGTTTCCCTGAGCAGGTGTGATGAACTGTTGCAGAAGGAAAAGCATGGAACATGTTAATAACCGCACACAACAACACTCAGGTTTATTGTCTGACGGCATCAGTGTCTCTGGTTGCATCTGTCTGAAGAGCATTGTGAAACCAGGAGCAGTGTAAATGAGGGGGGGGGGGCAGTGAGTGGATGCTGCATTCATCAAACACACAATAGTCAGAAGAGAAGAAGGAAGAACAGAAGCCCGTGTTCCTCAGTGTTGGTGTGGAGACGCCTGTTTGGAGGAGCAGGAAGCAGGCTGGACTCTTCCAGCTGGCTTTAATGCCACTTCTCTCCTGAGAACCTCCCAGCAGCTTTCTCTCCACCATCTTTTTACGCTGAAGCTTTTTGATCATTACAGGTCAGATGTTCTTGGACCGAGGTTAAAAAGGTTTGTTCTTGTGCTCGGAGCGAACCGACGATCCTCTAAAGTCAGGCATCCTAAAGGTGGATGTTTTCTGAGGCGTGGAGGCTTTAAAGTGGCGCTTTTACCCACTTGTCCTCGTTCTGTTGGAAACTTGATCCAAAAACCTTTTCTGGAGCTTCATGTTCTGCTTTTTTGAAGGAATGAAATGGTTTCATCAGCGCTGCCGGGGGCTGAGCAGGCTTCATGAATCTGAAGCTCTGAGATCCTTTAAAGATCTCCTGGAATCAGCAGATGGGGGTTTGATCAAAAACGGTAAGAATCAGTCAAGCTATCAAATCTTGACTCAGTCCAAGCGTGAACCAGTCCATCCAGAGCTGATTATGGCTCAGCCAGGAGGAAAGCACGGCCTGGGGGGGTTCATATGGAGCAGGCACACTCTGGCTCTATTGCTACTGAAAACAGCCCTTCAGCACAGCAGCCTGAAATACAGTTCTGGAGAACACCTGTTCCCAACAGAACCTGTTTAAAACGGGACCAGTAAAGATGCCCGGCGTGACCACGACCACAGGGAAGAAGAGATCGCTCAATCAGCCCGGCCATTTCCAGAGGGGGATTCCATCAAACACTGCATGCTTAAAGTTTGTGATCACGTTTGCCCAGACAAAAGGCAACTCTTTTGAAACGTGAGCCTGAGCAGAAACACCATTGTTGTTGAACCGCTGCTCCTCCACATCGAGAGGCATCTCCAAAGGGAGGTGTCCGGACATGTCCCACCGGGAGGCGGCCTCGTGGCCGGCCCAGGACCAGGTGGAGAGATTACATCTCTGGCCTGGCTTGGGAGCGGCTAGGAGTCCCCCCGGAGGAGCTGATGGAAGTGGCTGGGGAGAGGCTGTCTGGGCATCCCTCCTGAAGCTGCTGCCCCCACGACCCGGATAAGCGGAGAAAACGAAACGATAACTCATAATTTTGGCTACTATTAATAAATCCAACACATTTTAACTATTGCATTCATTAACCTGCACTTGGTTTTTTTAGCTTAAATGTAGATAATTTATTCAATACTTTTTACTAAAAGTTGCAGTTATTAAAATCTACTCAATTATATTACATGTCACTTTGTTGCCATAATTTTTTTAAGTAATCAGAGTGCATGGCCTAACGAGGCTAAAGGGAAGGTAAAAGTATATTGGGAGGCAAAAGAGAGGGAGAAATTTGGTTAAGGAAAGAAAAGAATCAAGGAGAAGTTGGAGTGAAGAAACAGAGGGGAAGAAGGGAAGGATGAAAAGAAGAGGTTAAGTTCAAAAGAGGGGAAAGGAAATTCAAAGTAAAAATAAGAATCCCAATATATGAAAATAACTTAAAAAGGAAAAAGCAGGGGAGAGGTTATAAAAAGGGAAACACAAATTCGATAAGAAACAGAGGGCGAAGAACAAATACAAAGGCGAGATACAAAGGAAGGGAGGGGACACTTAAATTGAAAAGAAAAAACATTAAAAGCAAAAAGCGAGAGGAGTATAAAAGGGGAAACAGAAATTGGACACCTCAGAAGGCCCACAGCCACTGAGAGAGCAACATCTAGAAAAATAGAAGGGAAATAAATTGGAGAAGCTAAAAAAGAAAGAAACCTAATTAGGAAAAATTGTATCTTATAATCACAGATAATTGAAGAATTTAGGGTTAGGGGTTAACCCTAACCTTAACAAAACTTTAAATGATTAGGATACGGGAAAAGGGAAAAAGCAAAAAGGGACCATTGTGAAGTTGCTGCTTGTTCTGCCAACAGGAGCCAGTTGTTGATGTCTTTTGAAATTCCTGTATAAGCCAGAAACCAGTCATCCACATCTAGTTTATCTGGGGTCACTTTAATACCTCTTCCTTTGGCTACAAAGGAGAGTTTGGGCTCAGTCTTTTCACAAAATAACAAAACCCAACAGGTATTGCTTTTGCTGTTTCCGGTGAGATTAACTGTTATCACGAATTTACTGTCATCATAACCGACCTTAAGCAGTTTCCTCTGGTGTTGAGCTGTGGGGCTAGTCGTCCATGATCTCCAGTCATGACCTTTTGGATCTGCAACTAGATTCGCCCACTTTCCTGCATGTGATGTGCTGCCTGTAGTTACATACCAAGGATAATCTTTCCATGCTGCAGCATTGTTTCTACCAAAGATGCTAGCTCTGCTAAGGCTGGTGAAAGGAATTGTCACGGTTGTGCTTGCATTTGATGGCAGACACACCTGTGGTGCTATGGAAGGAGCGCTGCTGTTGTCACATTGGTCCTTCAGGTTGTTATTTACGCTTCGCTTGTCATGACGTATTTTGGTAACGTTCAATCTTCGACCTGGGGGTTCCCAGAGGTACCATACAAATAAAAACACGCATATGAAGAGAATAGACACTCCAACTCTCTCTGTCGCCACCTGGGAGTCATTTAAACTTATTGGGTTTCAACTGAGTTGGAGACCTTGTATAACTATTATGATTATCAGGAATACTATGATTACAGCTAGCACCGAGGCTAGCATACTACAGCCCCAGCCAATCCTCTGGATTTTTCTGTATTGGCTTCTGTCTATATTTACCTGCTGCCGTCCTCGTAGAGTTTGTGAAACCAGTACACTGTTCCTGAACAGCAATAGATCATAACCTGTTGAAATAGCCCCCCTAAGTGAGGTGGCTCTGAAACCTTCACTGACTTTCGGGTCTACCCAGACTCTATTCGTCTAAGTCCACCCTATTATCAGACTTTGCATCACCTTCCCGGTTGGAGTTTTCAACAGAAATGACCTTCTTGCAATGAGTGAGGTGTACCCAGGTTGATCTTTCAGCTATTTTAGCAGCAGTAGGTGTAGACAAAAGAACTTGGTCAGGTCCTTCCCACTCAGGTGAATACCAGTGTTTCTTTTTTACGCTCCTCACTAGGACCCAGTCGCCTGGCTCCACCGTTCTGTTGGGAGACAGAGGGCGTCTCAGTTTCATGACCTTGCTTTTGTTTTTCTAACATTCTTCTCATGTAATCAGCTAGATTAGACTCATCATTTGTCTCCCAGTAGTTTGTGAACTGAGGAAGCCTGTACGGTCTTCCAAATAAGATCTCATAAGGAGTTAGGCCTGCGGTGCTTGTAATGTTTATATAGAGCTTAGCCAAATCCACACATTGTCCACGGTCTCCCCGTCTCTTCCATGCATTTCTTCAGTCTGTTTTTAATAGTGCCATTAGTTCTTTCAACTAAGCCTGCGCTCTGAGGATGATAGGAGCAATGGTGTTTTAAATCAATATGAAACATAACACTGATCTTTTTAACAACTTGATTTACAAAATGAGTACCATTATCACAGTAATTTTTTTCTGGGATACCATATCTGGGTATGATATCTTTGCAGAGTGCTTTAGCAACTGTTAGCGCATCTGGGTTTTTTGTTGGAAATAGTTCTATCCATTTTGAAAATGCATCTATTATGACTAGACAGTATTTTTTCCCTTCACTTTTATTTAATTCTATGAAGTCCATATGTATAGTTTGGAATGGATATTGGGGAGCAGGAAATTTTCCTCTTCTTGGTCTCAGATTTCCTTGTGAATTGTGTCTTGCACATGTCAGACATGTTCTACAAAAATTTTTTGAATAAGAATTACCGTATTGGCCCGAATATAAGACGACCCCCTCTTTTTCGAGACTCAAGTTTGAAAAAAGACTTTTTGAACACCAAATTTAATTTTTATACAGAAAATAATTACAGTACACCTGAAACAAATGATTATAACAATATATTCGAGAGAAAAAGCATGTTATTTTGCCTCATTCAAATCATGCAAAAACTGTCTATCACATCTTAATATCTGAACATTTAAATATGTAAACTAAAGTGCAATCACATTTGTAAATGAATGGCTTCTGGTTTTTGAAATGTAAATAAACCAATCTACTGTGATAAAACAACAAAATTGCAATAACTGCATTAACCATCAAAGTGAAGTCTAACTGTAGCTGTAGTCTTGAAACAAATCTGACTAAGGAAAAACATTGCAATGAAATAATGCAAACTGGTTTAAACTTGAGAGTCGCTGAGATCTGTCATGTCAGAACATTACTCCTCACAAACATCCTCTGGCTCCTCCCACAGCACGTCATCCTCACTGCCCCAGGGCATTTGATAGGCAACATTTCTTAAACCCGTGGATGATGCTCTTTGGGGAAACTGCATCCCACGCGTGGAGGATCCACTCACAGAGCAAACGTACCGGAGGCTTCTGGATCTCTCCTGTCGGTGTGAGTGCGTGAGAGTGGGTAAGACAGTGGGTAAGAGTGCTTTTCCTTAAGTTGATCACATAGCGCTGAGAGGAGACAACAGCTCTCCAGGGTCAGAGGGCAGGCGCTGGGCTAGACTTGTTCTGCGTCGCAGCGTTAGTCCGTTACGCCGCATCATTCTTTTCCACCAGCCGAGGCTCGCTCTGAACTCAGCCGTGGGTGTTTAGCTCTTCGGCTATTTCCACGGCCTTGAGCTGAATGACAGCTCTGCTGATGGGCATCCCGTCCTTTCGTTTCTCGTCCACGTACGCGCACACCCTCCTGTCGAGCTCTTGGAAGCGGCCGCTCTGAGGACCACGGAAGCTTTTCTCTGACTGTGAGCATTTTTTAGGTGATCTTTTTGAGCTCTCCATCTCCGTACATTACACTCTGTGACACCATATTTCACAGCCGCTTTGCAATTGTTTGAAGACTCTGCCTCATTTATCACCATCATCTTGAAGTTTGCATCATAACTTCTCCTCAGCTGCCGGTTAACCTGGCCGATCTTCGACCCACTTCTCCAGATTGTCGCTACGTTTCTCTATTTTCTGTTATCTCTTCTCTTTTCTTTCTTCCCGTTTCTTTCTTCCCTATAGCGTCATTGGGCTCCACTCCAGCCACTCCTGGTAGTTCCTCAAAAACACTGAGTTTCTAGTGGATGCACAATCTGTGGAAGCCAACATAGAAACTTCTGAAGAGCCAAAGTTCTTGCAACAAAAATATAGTCCCCAATTAGCTTGTTTTGTTATCACATGACCCCGTCCCCATTATCTTAAGAGAATATAAAAGAATGAGTGGAGACAGAAGAGAGAATGAGACGTTTTTGGCGCGTGTTGCTCTTGATTTAGTGTTTATTTTTGCAGTAAACTTAAGGAGGCCTTTTCACTTTATGTTTGATTAAATTTAAGATGATGTTCCATTCTTGACATCTTTAAATTTACTGTATTCATGGGAGATTTATTTGGTCATTTTGCTTCTTTTTATTTCCTATTTCCCACATTTATTCATAGTTTTTATTAGATTGCAATAAATCCTATAACATTGACCAGACTGACTAAAGTCAAATGACCTGCGGTTCCCACCGATAGCCGTCATTCTGATGGGTTTTTGCTGGCTGCAGCTGAAATATTCCAATGCTCCATGTCACAGAGACAGTAAATACTAAACCCTAAAGATTCTGAAGGCATGATGTAAAATAGTAACGTATAATACAGACATTTGAAGAGACAATTAAGAGAATGTTTCCATGCTTATAAGAGTGGCCGAGGAGCCATTTAGAACTTTATAAAGATGCATTGTGTGATACCAGGAACTAATTTAACTTCAAGGCGAAGCTGCTTCTGCTTTGTCGACCATCGACTGATCTCCTGAAAGACCACCAGCGCTTTTTAAAAACTGAATTTTTCATCTATGGAGGGAGTAGACGGCAGATGTTTCCACAGATGCTCTTCACCAGTGGTCAGTGAGTGATGCAGCAGATGAGCGGGAGTTGACTGGCTTCTACCAGAAACGTCTCAATGTCTTCAGCCCATAGTGTGGATTCTCTACGAGATCAGACAGCAGCTTCACTCCTGAATCCTGCAGCTGGTTCTGTCTCAGGTCCAGTTCTCTGAGATGGGAGGGATTGGACCTCAGCGCCGAGGCCAGAGAGTCACAGCTGATCTCTGATAAGCTGCAGCTCCTTAATCTAAATAAAGAAGGGAAACTTTTATAAGGTTATAAGTGAAACCAGTATTAATCTGAAAGGTTAATCAAAGGCATGATCTGTAAATATTTAATTTAGTTACAGGTTAAAAAATGATAGTAATATGTAATTACCACAATTCCAACCTCTCAGGTTTGCACGGTTCCAAAGGAGAATATATATTGTTCTGGCCCTCACTCTTCCCAGGTTCTCCCACCTCTTTCCCTCCCATCTCATCATGGAGATCCATCTCACCTGTGGCTCATCTTTAAAGGCACAACCTGTCTTAGATGACTTCCTGTCTCCCTCACCATCTCCCTCCTCGTTGGCTGGTGTCTACCAGGCACCCTCACCTAGTTTTGTCTAATTTTGGTGACCATCTGTCGGCTTTTTCATTGTCCTTAAATCAATTTATCATGAATAAGTGGTCCCCGTGTGGCCCTCCCTCCTGAAGGAACTGGGCACAACACACACACTCAGAAAGTGTGAGGACCCTCGGATGGAATAATGGACATTTTTGAGAATGGTGTTTACCTCAGAGTTTCCAGTCGGCAGTTTGGAAAGTGGAGAAAACCACAGAGCAGCTTCACTCCTGAATCCTGCAGCTGGTTCCGACTCAGGTCCAGAACCCTCAGATGGGAGGGATTGGACCTCAGCGCCGAGGCCAGAGAGCCACAGCTGATCTCTGATAAACTGCAGTGTTCTAATCTGAAAAATGCAGGGTAAGGTTATACGGTGCAGGTCTGCATGTTATCTGCGTCAGTACTAAACCTACGTTAGTTCTTAGTTGGGTCAGACCTGAATTCACGATATTCCAAGGAATTTTTTTAATGTGGTGCATCACAGCAGTGTTGAGAACAGCCTCACTTCACCATCTTAGCAGCTGGTATATAGGTAGAAAAATGAAGACTGACCCGAGCGTCTCCAGTTTACAGTTTGGACTCTCCAGTCCAGAACAGAGTCGCTCCACTCCTGAATCCTGCAACGGGTTGGAGCTCAGGTCCAGAACCCTCAGATGGGAGCGGTTGGACTTCAGAGCTGAGGCCACAGAATCACAGCTGGTCTCTGATAAACTGCAGCGACTTAGGCTAAAATAACAATTATTTTGAGAGAAGACAAATAAAAATCAACATGTACCAGAGCAAAACACAGCTTACAAGCAACAAACCTCTGGTCCTGCACCGGCTTATCTGCCGTATGTTCCTATTTTGGGTTCTTTCAGGGCGGTTGGACAAGATCTACAGCGTATGTAAAGTGTGTGTAGGTCAAAATACCTTCCAAGTTTGTGAAACCACATTTCTCAATAGCACTCAACTCTTGTCAGGAGTTGGGACAAAGCGACCCACTCCTGATAGCTTGTGGGCGATGCTGCAGCGACCCTGCAATCCCTACACTCTCTGGTGAAACCAAATCAAAGGTTTTAGACACTGCTGGATGCTGGAAGGGTGGCTATAGTCTGGACGCATCGTTCCCCTGACTGCACATTTCTCCAACAATGATTGGCAGCTGGTGTCACTTGTTCTCCAGATGAGAGAAGGAAAGAGAGCCACCCCACAGTGGGTTTGATTGCCCCACTGCAAGCTCAATGCTGCCAGAAAACATTGCAGGAGCATCAATTCCCCTCAGGGCATCAACAAGGACCTCAGGAAAAGGTGCAGCTGCCACCTACTAGAGACAAGCACACTGAGCTGAGATTCAAAGCCCTCTCCTCCCAAGAGAAGAGCTTGTTTGTTGGAGGCTCTTCTGGGCGATACCTGGTGCCACAGCTCCAGCTCAGCCCGTCTCTGGAGCTGAGGTGGAGCTTAGCAAGTTTCATGGTTCTCCACCACTTCCTCTCGCTGAGGACCTTCTCAGCTGGTGGTTTCTGCTCCACCTTCCAAGTTGAGCAGGTGATACTTCTGCATTCCTGCCACCAGTGTCTCTGCAGAAAGAGTCTTCTCTACTGTTTTATATTATATTGTATAAAATTAGGATTTTTGGTTGATGTCTTAGATGTTGTTGACTAAGAGCAGGTTTTTCTTAATAACATAGAGAGATTCGATGAGAAGAGCAAATGTATTATTTTATGAGCTACTTCCACTACTATTATAGACACATACTTCCATACTGTCTTAGATTGCAAGCTGCATTTATTGCATCGTTCATAGAAAGTCATATTTGTGAGGAGAAAAACTCCAATAAGGTAATTTTCTTTAATGATCATTACAACAGAAGGAGGCGATGAACAAACAGATTTATCTAAAAATGTGTGAAAACTTATGGATGGAAACCTTTTTAAAATGGTTGCATTGTGTAGAATCGGTGCAGAATCAACTTGTTGACTTCTGATTTGGACTCCAATGGAAGTGAGGTGCAACAATTGTGGATGCTGAAAGCTCCAGATCTTCATGAAGGTTTCTGTGGTTGGACTGACCTGCTGCCCCTTTAAGAGGGAGGCAGGTTTGGGCTTCTGGCTGGAATGAAGCCACCTCAGATGAGAATGACTGCAGGCTTTCGGTACCAAGGTTTAACAGGGCGCTCACTTCACACTTGGGCTTTTCTCTTTTTGGGATGGCTTTTCTCAGTAGAGAAGGGGCATGGCACACTGCAGCAGCTTTCTTTTTGGGTTTTCTAGTTTTCCTTCTGATCTTTAAAAGACAGGAAGAACCATTTTTGATTGGTCTGAATGTTTGGGCGGTTTTGTGGCCAGCCTAAAATAAAACAAGACAAATCTACAACTGATACTTCCTTTCTAGTCATTGATGACCATCCTCACATGGGACAGATTTCCACAACCAATTTGATACTGCAAATCTGTCCTGTGTGGTCTTTTTTCTGAGAACTGTAACACTACGTTTATAACAAAGATCAAACATGTAAACAGTTATTGTCTAACTAGTTACACCTGGGAAAGTACTGGATCATCTCTGACTGACCTGAGAGTCTCCAGCTCACAGAGAGGATCCTGGAGAGCACCACAGAGCTGCTTCATTCCTGGATCCTTCAGCTGGTTCCAACTCAGGTCCAGAACCCTCAGATGGGAGGGATTGGACCTCAGCACCGAGGCCAGAGAGTCACAGCTGATCTCTGATAACCTGCAGTGTCTCAGCCTGGAAAAGGAATAAATGGGGCAAATAAAAACACATTTCTAAATCTGAAAATGAAGCGAAAAGCAGAAAATGTAAAGAAATTTAGAAAAGACCAACAGAGGCCTCCTGACCTGAGCGTCTCCAGTCTGCAGTTTGGATGCATCATTGCAGAAGACAGTAACTTTACTGCATCATCTGTCAGGCTTTGGTTCCAGCTTAAGCTCAGCTCCCGTAGATGAGAAGGGTTTGACGTCATTGCTGAGGCCACAACTTCACAATGACTCGTTGAAAGAAAACTACCAGCCAGTCTGTTGTGTATGAAACAAAAATAGTGAGTCAAACTTTGGGATTTCTAATCAACTTATCTGAGAATCGACCTCAACACAAATGTAGCTCATTTCCTGGAAAAGCTAAATTCAACACCGTAGAGCAACAGTTTGAACGACCATCAGATCTGAAATGCAACTGAATTATTCTCAACATTTGTCTTATTTTAGAACAGCTCATAATTACTCAATATTTAAAATGATTACAGCAAATGGTTTAAAGAAACGTGCATCTTTTTATCTGTCTATCGGCTCTTTGGATATTTTGCATTTCATCCAATTTGTACGATCGTGCGTCAAGTCTTAATTCAGCGATCCGATCGATGACATCAGAGTCTCTGGTTGCATCGATTGCCCTCAGCTTCTGTTATATCTGCCTGTTTCCCTTCAAATCATTTTCACTGCACCTTTTGTTGCTAGTGATGAAGTTGCCCCCTAACGGGTGTGGAAAGGCTCAAACAACTTTGTGGGTCACATAAAGGCTCCAAACGGAACCGCCACAAAGACCTAAAACACCCATTTAAACCAACGAGGCCGGCTGTTTTTACGTTGAACAAATGAAGCAAAATAGTCACGTGTCATGAGTTAAAATGTGTTTTTCTGTCGTTTGAATACGATGTATACAAACAAACAAAAGTGATTTAATGACATGACAGTAATTTCATGATAGTCAGTTAACTTGTGGCTCCTATTATTCCTGCCTTATGTTGGTTTGTCTGGATTGACCTTTGAACTTATATCCAGCCAGTGTTGAACATTTCTGGATGAATTGTTGTTGTTTTTTAATTTATGGACGCTGCAATGGAGATAAAGAATTGAAGGAATGACCACTGGAGGGGGTATTGCTACCTGACATGATCCACTCGCTTGATTTAAACGCCGATGTCCGGCCCTAAAAATCTTTACTTACACGGCCTTCCTGCAGTTCCTCACAGCTGGAATCAGGCGACGTCGTCCCTCATCTGAGGTGATGTACTGCTCCAGGTTCAGCTCATCCAGAACCTCCTCTGACATCTGCAGCAGGTAGGCCAGAGCTGAACATTGGAACACTGACAGTCTCCTCATGATTTCTTCTCTGACTTCAGGAACTCTCTGATCTCCTGATGGACTGACTGATCCTTCATCTCCATCAGACAGTGGAAGATGTTGATGCTTCTGTCTGGGGAGAATTCATCACTGTTCACCGCCTTCAGGTTGTTGAGGACCTTCTGGATGGTTTCTGGGTGGCTGTCCCTCTGTTCCAACAGTCCACCCAAGATCCTCTGATTGGACTTCAGAGAGAGACCATGAAGGAAGCGAACAAACAAGTCCAGGTGGCCATTTTCACTTTCAAGAGATTTCATTAGTGCTCTCCTGAGGAAGTCATCAAGAGATTTGATTCGTTTAGAATATTTTAGGAACTGACTTATAACCACTGTGTCTTTCTTGGTGTAACGGTGGAACATGTAGACGGCAGCCAGAAACTCCTGAATGCTCAGATGAACAAAGCAGTAGACTGATTTCTGGAAGATCACACTCTCTCTCTTGAAGATCTCTGTACAAACTCCTGAGTACACCGACACCTCGGAGACGTCCAGTCCACATCGCTCCAGGTCTTCAGAGTAGAACATGATGTTTCCTTTCTCCAGATGTTCAAACGCCAGCCGACCCAACTTCAGAAGGAGTTCTTTATCAGCCTTAGTCAGTTCCTCTGGTCTCTGCTTTCCTCCATACTTCTGCTTCTTCCTCTTTATCTGAACCATCAGGAAGTGTGAGTAGAGGTCAGTCAGGGTTTTGGGCAGCTCTCCTCTCTGGTCTCTGGTCATCATGTCCTCCAGAACTATAGCAGTGATCCAGCAGAAAACTGGGATCAGACACATGATGTGGAGGCTCCTGGAGGCCTTGATGTGTGAGATGATTCTCTTGGACAGATCTTCATCACTGAACCTCCTCCTGAAGTACTCCTCCTTCTGGGAGTCAGTGAAGCCTCGTACTTCTGTGATCCTGTCAACACACGAGGGAGGAATCTGATGGGCTGCTGCAGGTCTGGAGGTGATCCAGATGAGAGCTGAGGGAAGCAGGTTCCCCTGGATGAGGTTCACCAGGAGCACGTCAACGGACGATACTTGTGTGACATCAGAGATGAGCTGATGCTTGTTGAAACCCAGTGAAAATCTGCTTTCATCCAGGCCATCAAAGATGAACAGAAGTTTCCAGACAGTCAGATCTTCTGCTCTGATCTTCTGTAATGTTGGATGGAAAACATGAAGCATTGAGAGAAGACTGTGCTGCTCATCTCTGATCAAGTTCAGCTCCCTGCATGAGAGCGGAAGCACCAGACTGATGTCTTGGTTCTCCAAACCTTCTGCCCAGTCCAGACTGAACTTCTGCACTGAGAAGGTTTTTCCAACGCCGGCGACACCGTTGGTCAGAACCACTCTGATGTGTCTCTGTTGCTCAGATAAGACTTTGAAGATGTCCTGGCACTTGATTGGAGTGTCCTGGATGTTCTTCTTGGAGGTTCTCTCAAGCTGTCTCACCTCATGTTGTGTGTCCACCTCCTCACTTTGTCCCTCAGTGATGTAGAGCTCAGTGTAGATCTTGTTCAGCAGGGTTCCACTTCCTGCTTCATGAGTTCCTTCAGTCACATGTTCACATCTTCTCTTCAGACTGATCTTATGACCTTCTATCACCTCCTGCAGTTCACCACCCTCTAAAACAAAGAATCCTTTAAATCCTTTTACAATTGTCATCTACAGCAGTAACACAGATGTCCTCAACTGGAAAATATTCTGTCATGTTTGAATGATAGAAGCAACAGTCGGGTCATGACCCATCTCACTGTCACTTTGAAATGTTATGTCTTCTTATGTAGACCTATTCTTTTATTTCATTGGGTTTCAATCTAATTTAGTCTATAACAACCATTTCCATGTCTTCCAAGAGTTTGCTTGGACTAAACAGCTGGTAAAAGCTGGATGATATTTAGAAAAACACATCAAACCTTCTCCAAACACATCATACTCAGCAGACCCATTGTCCTGTAAAGGTCACCTGCCTTCAGCTCTTTAACACTTTCCAGAACTAAATGACTAAATGTTGCTAAATACTGTCTAAGCATTTAGGAAGGTCTTCAGAGGGTCCAGGGGTTCCAGTGGAACCAAACAAGAGCTCTCTGGATCTTCTCTTGCACATTGTAAATACACAAGTTGTTCCTTTATTCCGACCCAAAAGTATCTTAATAATACAAATGTACAAGCTTACGTGAGACGCTGTTGTTCAGGTCGGCGGTCTGCAGTTCAGTTCTCCATTTCTTTTCACCCTCGGGACAGGAGGAATCTCCAATGGAAGCAGACCGTTTCTGATAGCTGTCAAAAATGGGAATAGTGGTTATACATGTCTACTGGGCGTTAGCAACGCCTAAGAAAGGCTGCGTTCACTTCTACTTTCAGTTTGCTCTGACAGTTGAAGATTGAATGAACACTGAGCAAAAAATATAAAGTTATTTACGTTCTAACAAGCTCGTTTAGTTGGAGAAAAGTGTATTTGATCTAAGTGTTTAGTGGCTTTTCCTCATTGTGAATTTATGTTAAAAATAAAAGTGCCAAATCAGGAATATAAACTCATAGAATAGAACAAAAGTTCTCCATTTATGCTCCAAATACAGTAGTCTGGTCTCTGAAACTGATCATTAAATAGCACAGAGGTCACGCATATTCAAAAGCTTATTTCAACCATTTAGAAATGACTGATATTGTTGTCTATGGGTTTATTAGAACCAGGAGCCTTATAAATAGACTTTTTAATGAATTTTCATGACATGTGGTGGAACAGTGTGGCAGAACAAGCTGCACAGACCTGCCATGTCTTACCCATCCGTATCTAAATGGAGAGCTGGAGCACTCTGCAATGATGGATATTGTTGGGAAACTTTAAAATATATGCCTAGGAATTTTTGTGAGATGATGTTAACCCATGTAGGAGAAATGACCAGTTAAAAACACAAGCAATTTTCAGTTTTAAAAGATTTACCACACTAAAATTAACATGGGAGTTAATGGGAGCGAACGCCTGACATGTTGGTGCACCGTTTCATTTTAAGGACCTGATGAATTTCATTTTTCACGATAATAGAGGCTAATACCTACAAAATGATGTTTTGTATGGTTGTGAAATGTTCTAAGGCAGAGTTATGTGGTTCAGAAAACCTTACTTTAAAGGTGAGCCTTGAGGTCCAATACCGAAGGTGATAGGTTCGTGTTTGGACCGGTCACTCTTCAGGGACACACAGCTGGGCACTGTGGACTCTGCTCTGTCCTCGTCCATCCTGAGGAAACATCAGAAATAGTGATGAGACTGTGATGAAGGTAAATAATCTGTAGAGGTTGGAGTTAAATAATCCCAATTCACTGCATTTTTATCAAACAGGAACATTTCTAATCCATTCTGGATAACAACTGAATCAATAAATCAATGATGTCTCTGTATCATTTTCATGTTGTCAGAGTTTAAGCTGCTTTTTTTAACTGTTCCCTGCAGTGAGAAAAGAACTGGCACCTTTTCCAGCCCCTCATCCTGCAGCACTGAATGTGCTCTAAAGTTCTTTCCAGAGCAAACGTCTCTGCACTTGCAGCAACATGTTGTAGTCATGGATCCGTGAGGAGAACCGGATACAGGAAACGCCCCCACTTTGATCCCAAAACCCAACTGGTGGCCAACGGTGGTCCTGCAACGACGGGGACGCTGGTCCATCGGGCCGACAACACTGGTTTTCCACAGGCCAACATGGTGAAAGGACTGTGCACCGTTTCATTTTAAAGAGCTGATGAATTTCATTTTTCACGATAGTGGAGGCTAATACCTACAAAATGATGTTTTGTATGGTTGTGAAATGTTCTAAGGCAGAGTTGTGGTTCAGAAAACCTTACTTTAAAGGTGAGCCTTGAGGTCCAATACCGAAGTGTAAAGGGAGGTCTTTGGACCTGTCGCTCTTCATGGACACACAGCTGGGCACTGTGGACTCTGCTCTCTCTTCCTCTTCCATCACACATTCGCTCATTTTTAAATGTGAGTCTAAACGGTTAAGCAGGAACAGTCTGCTGACACAGAAAAGAAGATTAAAGAACATGATTCTCAGCATGAAGACAAGCAGAGGTCTGTCCAATGACGTATTGTCGGCTCATTCACATCAAAATCTATTATATGATGTCACCCCGTACATCATACAGGCCACATATATATTGGAAAAAAGTTTTGGGAAATCTTAAAGGTTTACACCATGTTAAATATAAAATAGTTGTGGAAAAAATGTTTCTCCTGGGTGTTTCAAAAGGTGCGGTGGCATCAGACGGACGCACACAAATACAAATGAAATCATTTTCTATCTGGTTATGGTTTACAAGAAAACCTAAATTCTTTCAAGATGTCAGTTCTCAACATTAAATTCAACAAATAAGATGAGAATGCATTCAAAACTAAACAGAAATACGTCATCACATCATCAAAGTGGGTCAAATGCAGCATCATCTTCTGTCATCTCAGACAGGATTCCAAGAAGAGGATCTTCATTTTCAACAACGCACCTTGACATCTCATCATGGCTCGTCTGTCAGATTACAAGCAGCTTTTTTTGATCAGGCGCATCATGTTTCTCACCAACACATGATGGTGCTGGAAAAAACATTTGTAGCCTGACCTAGAGGTCAAAACTCTGCATGGCGTGCACAGCTACTAGTTGCAGCTGCTGGTTGTGGCGGAGGAGATCCCAAACATATCTAGCAAGCTTGTTTTGGAGCAGAGCTTGTCCACCACCTCTGACCCCACTCATCACAGAAGTCCCACCATATCCATGGCCAGGTGTGTTGGCAGCATTGGAGCCAGCCTCAGGAAAAAGGTGTGTCATTATCCCAGAAGTGATGATCAAGTTGACACGACCCAACAGAAGTCAAGCAACCCAACATGCTGAATAGAATAGATGACACACAGCAAAGGGCAAAAAACACCCAATTCTGCTCAGACTAATCTGATCTGACCACATGAACAGGACCAAAAATATGAAAACTCCATGGGTTTAGGTTTCGCTTCGTTTTCTTGACTGCTTCATTCAAAACAGAACACATTTCATAAACCCATAATAACAATTCATATTCCACAAAGAACCAGTTGTTAAAACAATAAAATGGAATGCCTTGATCTCTCCCTCTTTACATACTCTCCTTTTTAAATAAAGGATTGATTGTCCCCTGGTGGAGGGACAAAGAGAGGAGGCTAAAACTGTCGCGTTTGTGTCCCTCTTTCCGTGGATTTTTCCACTAACTGCAAATAATATTGTCGACTTATTGTGAGTATTAAAATGTGCTTCCTCAACCTCTAAAATGTCGGCTCAGGGTTAGCGGAAAACGCAGTTAGAGGAAACACGCTACAAAGTTTGATCATCCGTCACAACATTCCCGTCGACCAGCCGCAATGTGCGTCTGAAACACGCGCACGCTCATTGCGCACACGCAGCTTATTAAGCCGCATCTCGCAGTGGAACATTGATTCTGGCACTGTGAGAAAACGTGCAACATGAACCCAAAATCCTGTTGGTGTCCTGTGATCCTGTGTGGATTTATTTAATTATTTTTAAAGTTTATTGTCTTAAATAATACCAAAATATCCAGCTATAACCTGGACTGTTGAACAACTCTAATAACTCTAAGAGCTTTTGACCTGTCACAAAAAAGTATTAAAATGTTGTTAATACCTGTTAAGACTCTCTAACAAAGTTAACAGCATAATACTCACCTTACACTCACCTTGTCGCTTTTCCTGCTTCGTCTGAACAGAATACTTTCACTTTAACTTTTACAACCTAATCAACAGCTTCATGGCGTATATATTACTACCATAAAAGCATTCTGGGAGGGTTTAAAGTTCTTTTAGGATCAGTAGCAAAGAGCAGAAAAATAAACTAAACTTCACTTAGAAAGACTATTCAACTATAACTAAAGCCAGACTATAAGAATGTTAAATAAGACCTCTTCATTTATAATGTATAACGATGTTTTGTGCTAAAACTAAATATGAAGTCTAGTTGAATTTTCTTCAGCCAAGAATTCTTCAGCTCTATGCAGCTCTTCAATAGTAACAAAACTGTTTTTAAATCTTGATTTTATCTCTAAACACAACTGTCAATTCTTTTCAATAATGCTCTTCGTTTCCACTCACCTTGTCGGTCTTCAGTCTTCCTGCTCAGTCTGAACGGAAAACTTTTACCTTTCCTTTTTCCGCTGTTAATGAACAACTTTATGGCTGTTGATTAATATTCCACTACTATAAAAGCATTCTGGGAGGGTTCAAGATTAAAAGTTGTTTTGCTATTTTAATGCCATAAATATGTTTTTTGCATTTAAATTAAAACTGAGTAACTTAGTTAAATAAATAAGATTTATGTTGCTCCACAGATTTGAAAGACTTGTAAAAGCAGCATATTTCTGCAGCCCTGGAGTCCAGGAGGAGCAGCAGAGGTCAGAATGTGTCGGAGCGCGTTTAACTATTGTCTGCAGTTCCACGTGTGTCCACCGGGTGGCGGTAAAGCACCACATGATATTTCTCCTTTTTGGAACTTCTTCAGCTGCGTTGAGCTTTAAATCTTCACCTGTCACTCCCTTTAAGCTCTAAACTTTGTTTTTCTGTGTGTAGTTTGTTGGTTTGAATATTTTTGATGAATTCTGATGACGACTGAAACTGTCAATGACCAATAGAAAGTTCGTCCATTTTTCTACTGCGTCACACATTTTCATTATTTGTCATTTTTGGGTCTAAACTGGACCAGTTCTGTGAGCTGTTTTGCTTTTTCTGTGCACCAGATGTTCCAGGCAGGTTCCATCATCGGACACAGACGGAGACAGGTCACGTGACAACAGTCAGCCTTTAGTTCTTTATTACAGGAGGATCTGGTTTATATACAGACACGTATCTGCAAAATACTAAAAAGTCTATGAACCCAAAGTACTAAAAAGTCTACATCCACGCACACGCGTGTATTAAGTGTTTATACACACATGTGCGCGTACGTGCACACTGTATATTCATCTAATAACTGTTAGTTTCTAAAACAGCAAAGTAGAGTCACTAAGGCACGGCTTCACCTCCTTTACACCGAGGTTTCCCTGAGCAGGTGTGATGAACTGTTGCAGAAGGAAAAGCATGGAACATGTTAATACCGGACACAACAACACTCAGGTTTATTGTCTGACGGCATCAGTGTCTCTGGTTGCATCTGTCTGAGGAGCATTGTGAAACCAGGAGCAGTGTAAATGAGGGGGGGGGGGCAGTGAGTGGATGCTGCATTCATCAAACACACAATAGTCAGAAGAGAAGAAGGAAGAACAGAAGCCCGTGTTCCTCAGTGCTGGTGTGGAGACGCCTGTTTGGAGGAGCAGGAAGCAGGCTGGACTCTTCCAGCTGGCTTTAATGCCACTTCTCTTCTGAGAACCTCCCAGCAGCTTTCTCTCCACCATCTTTTTACGCTGAAGGTTTTTGATCATTTCAGGTCAGATGTTCTTGGACTGAGGTTAAACATGTTTGTTCTTGTGCTCGGAGCGAACCGACGATCCTCTAAAGTCAGGCATCCTAAAGGTGGATGTTTCCTGAGGCGTGGAGGCTTTAAAGTGGCGCTTTTACCCACTTGTCCTCGTTCTGTTGGAAACTTGATCCAAAAACCTTTTCTGGAGCTTCATGTTCTGCTTTTTTGAAGGAATGAAATGGTTTCATCAGCGCTGCCGGGGGCTGAGCAGGCTTCATAAATCTGAAGCTCTGAGATCCTTTAAAGATCTCCTGGAATCAGCAGATGGGGGTTTGATCCAAAACTGTAAGAATCAGTCAAGCTATCAAATCTTGACTCAGTCCAAGCGTGAACCAGTCCATCCAGAGCTGATTATGGCTCAGCCAGGAGGAAAGCACGGCCTGGGGGGTTTCATATGGAGCAGGCACACTCTGGCTCTATTGCTACTGAAAACAGCCCTTCAGCACAGCAGCCTGGAATACAGTTCTGGAGAACACCTGTTCCCAACAGAACCTGTTTAAAACGGGACCAGTAAAGATGCCCGGCGTGACCACGACCACGGGGAGAGAGGGGGGGGGGCAGAGACAGGCGGTAACGCCGCTGCCCACCGATTCACCTGGAAACAACAAAAACCCCAGCAGCTTGGACCCAATATGGCAGCGTGTTCCTCAGAAACGCTCCTCAAACTCTCCCCACAGCTTCATTGCTAAACAGGATTTGGGTTTTTTTGTCCGTGCTAAATGGAAAGTGTTTGTCCTTTGGTGGTCCAACAGGACCACGATTTGGATGGATGGATGATTTGATGTTATTGAGAATAAAACAGCTGAAAATGGAAGCAGAGATGTTTCAGAGCACCAGAGTTCAGAAAGAGTTTCTAATCAAACACCGCCTGTTGGGAATGATGAATGGATGCATTTTTATTTAATTTAGACTAATTCAGACTAATTTTAACATCCTTTATGCCAGTTCCATAGAGCGTGCGCGCACACACACTAGCAAAGATGATATCCAAACAGCCAAATAAATGGGAGTCAAAAGAAATCATTTAAAGCTCATATGTCAGAGTCAAGGTCGAGGGTTTTCTATGGCCCCCGGATGATATTGATTTATTATTAGAACCGGCCCACAGGCCGCAGATGTTTTACACAGGCCAATACTACATTTCCCACAATGCAACGGTGACAGTCTGAGCGGAGGTGGCTTCATTTCATTATTTCTCAGTAGTCATTAGCATAACAGCAAAAGTTAACGTTCAGATACCCATAAAATGGCAAAAGGGAAGGTGGACACTGAGAACCGGGGGTTCAAACAAGGTGGGAGTGGGAGCACATGTTCACGGAGGCAGCTGGGAAACCTGGGTGTCTTCTGAGTGGAGAAAGGGTGGCGGTAATGAAAGAATATCATCTGAGACGCCATCATGAAGCTAAACACAGCCGATCTGTCTCTGAGCTTTGTCCTCCACACGCTTTTTGGTGGCCTCCAGCTCCCTCTGGAAAAACTCTGACGCGGCAATTGTTCAAAGGGCATTCTGGGGTCAGAGAGTCCCTCAGCAGCATAAGTCTGATGCACCTTCCTTGAGCAGTAGAAGTAGCGAACAGGACCCTGCTGATAGAAAAAGTGGATGGAAGATCCACCCGTCCCATACGGAGACTTGGGCTGTCCACAGGCCAGACAGGGTTTGGTCTGTCTCATCTTCTGCTCTGGTCGCTGCTGCTGCTCCATCTCTAGAATGCCCTGCACAATTTTTTCAATGGAATCCTGCGTCAGAGGCGTGGGCAGGGCGGCTGTGGGAGGGGTGACAACAGCCGTCTCCATGGTGACTACAGGAACGCTGGTTGTTTTGCTCCCCTCTGTCAAGGAGTACCACAGCTGTTGAGTCTCCAGGAGCTTCTCTGGGCTGGTGTTCAGAGAAGAACTGGTGTTCAACAGCTTTGCCAGATGCTTCACATAGCGGGATATGTGAAACCTGGTTGTGGGGCGGAGCAAGCTGTTCGGATCGGCCGCAGACCGATGGACCATGTCTGCGTAGTCTGGATCCACAAGCCTCAGGATGTCCTTGTCCCCATGATGATACTGCAGCAAACTATCAATAGCGTCTTTCATGGGAAGAGTCCAGCGGTGTGGTCCAAGACAAACACTCCACCACCAGTCTTCATGGGTCCAGTGCGGGCGCTCCTCGGCGAGGACTTCAGCGGCAGGGGCAAAGCTCCAGAGACGTCTGGAACACAAACAAAGCAATAACGCATCCTTAGTAACTCATATTATCGCGATATGGGCTATTGAGAAAACACATTAATATCCATCCCTTAATAACAGAAAGTGTAATATTTAACACATCAAAAGATTGAGATACACTGACCACAACCTAACTAAATCTATTTATTTTCAATCATTCGAAGGCCTTAATTCCAACATGCCGCTCTGAAAAACCCGATTATCGTTGACCCGCCCACTGATCTTTCAGGATCCTGGTCATCCTCTGCTGGAATCTCCTTTACACGTCCAGCAGCAGAGAGATGGAAGCTGACAGGTGGCGCAGGGGGAAGCGACGGCACAGCAGTCGCTGTTGCCCCGCTGGAGGAAGGTGTTGCGCCAGGAGCATCGTTTGGAGCGGGAGGGGGCACAAGAGCCGAAGGCCGATCCCTCTGCTGCATTTTGTGTTTGTCCCAGTCCAGAGGGAGCGGACGGCAGCCCGGTTCTCTGGACTCCAGCCCAAACCTTTCTCCAGTGTCTCTGTCAGAGAGGTGAACGCAGGGCACTTGTCTTGTCCCGTCACTGCCATGGAAGCAGAGTTCAACTCCCACATTGAGGCAGGGTCAAAGACAGCAGGGAGGACGGCGCCGGGCTTCTTCATGTCTACCGGTCGCTGAAAGTTCCACCGTACAACGCCGGTCATGGCCTGGGCCCGGAACAGTTCAGGGGAGACCTGCGGACCCGTGACCCACTGGGCCTGCTGGAAATGGTAGCCCTCCTGCTGAGATGTACCACGGACAGGGATCCAGACAGGGACTTTGGCACCTTCGCCCGCTACGTGGTTTAGCTGAAGGGTCCCTCCGTCCCTGTACATTATCCCCTCAGACAGTTCCGGGTCACTGAGGCAACCACGGAGGATGTGAACCCTCTGAACGCGCCACGTCTTCAGAATGGATGGCTTGAAGAGTGGGACATGGTTAGGGTCCGTGGCCAGGTGAAAGTGCTGCACAACTCTCTCCACTCTCTCCAGCAGCTCGCTGGGTTGTGGAATTTTAGTTCTGCAGTGCTCTCGGACGTGCCGTTTGGTGGGGTTGGCTGGACGGATTCCGCAGAACTCGTAGGCATCGCGGAGCCTCTTCAGGTCTTCCTGATCCACCACAGAGAAGGCGGCAGAAAGGACAATGACTTGCAGAGAGCATTTTTCAGTTTGAATGACGGCAAACAAAGAAGATGGCTGATCTCACCTGTCCATCCAGTGGTAGCCGGCCTTTCCCACCCCAGCGTGGCTGTACCTCTGGGCCATTCCTTGGTACATCGGATGCAGGGACCTTTCTGTCTCAGCCTGAACCATCACCCAGGACACAATGAGCCAGTTCTCATTCATCACTGCGAAACTGGACATGGCTCCAGATGCCAGTGTCACCTTCCTTGCCATCTTCCTCGTGTGGTCCCACCTGAAAACCTGCCCCAACGTGCCCTGGAGGAGCTTGGTCAGAGACGGCTGTTGACGCTTGAACTCATCCAGCAGGCAGCCAGTCAGGTAGAATCCGGACACAGACACCCCACCCCAACCTTCTTGGTCCTCGTATGAGCCGAAAGCACGTGGCCGATCTTCCATCCTCACGTACTGGCCGATGGTTCTCTGTCCGTACGCCCCAGCCTCGGCCTCCCTGACGTTCTGTACGGCGTGCAGATATGCCAGGTGAGCTCGTTCATACTTGAGGTGCATGAGCTCATTCACCTGGTTCGCCATATCGGTCGGTGACTTGCCAGAACGCCGCAGTTCATCCATTACCGACTTGCACGCAGCCTTCTTGTAAGTCAGGAATGCAGGCAAAAGGTTAGTAAAGCGCACGGGCAGCTTCTCCACCCATGGAGGGTTGTCAGGACCAGTTCCTGCGACAGGCCTTGCAGCAGAGTCGCGAGGAAAAGATCAAATACTGGCCACGGACGCTGACGATCACTGGAGGTCTGCCCACGCCTGCAGAGACCACCTGAGGACGAGGACAGCTATGGAGGCACGGCAGGATGTCATTGTTCCTCAACCTGACCATGATGTGGCTCTCTGGCTTCCAAATGAAAAATGGATGGAGCTGAAAAAAGTTGGGGGACGGGAGCTCAGCCACCATGTCCAGTAGCTCCGGCTGAGGAGGAAGACGCCAAAGAGAAATTGCGTTCCAGGGTTATGCACTGGTCGGGACCCAGGCCACAACCCAAGTTGTTGAAGCTCCGTCCTCATCCACAGCTTTTGATGTTGTGAGCAGATCCACTTGCTCATGTCGTGGTCAGGGACAGGCATGGGAACAGGAGCTATGGGAACTAGGATAAAGTAAAGAAGACAGTTGAACAACATAAAGTTATCATTACTGAAGAGACAATTTCAGTGCCCCCGCCCTCACATGATATAAACACACGATACAAGGAAACAAACACGCGCCTCGGACACTTGGTTTCATTCCAGAGCTCACGCGTCAGATTTTTTCCATGTCAGTGACAAAGAATCGTGTCAATTTGAATCACCCCGGGACACTTTATTATTGTTCAACACCCCACGGAATGGGGGAAATGTACATGGTTTAACATACCACTCTTTTGGTCTTGGGTAGAGTCCGTCAAAGGAGGCACTCTGCCGTCAGAGGTCTGTGCCGTGCAAGAGTCAGGTCCTGAAAACAAGTGCAGACTTGCTATTAAGAAATTACAGTCACTTCACCTGATGACAACATGGAAAGAACAGTCAGCTGGACATTACAGAGACATCAGGTTGTTCATCAGCCCTAAATAAAAGAAAAGGAAACATACCTGAAGTTGAGTGGGGCTCCTCTACCTTTGTGAGACCCTCTGTCTCTGTCACCAGGAAGGCCAGCTGTGGGGGGAGGGGCACAGGTCTCTTCCTCTTCACACCTGGTGAAGCTGGAACAGCTGCAGGTACGGTCATTTTCAAAATGAAATGACTTTATTTAAGGCAGCTGCAGTTAGCAGAACACTTGATTGGATGAACAGAATTACAATGTTTTTACCATCAACTAGTGATGCCTGTCGCTCAGCGGTATCTCCAGGTGGGGCTTTGGAGCGTGTGGCAGATGGAACTAAAAAGACAACATTAGTTTAGTCAGTTCCGATTCAATGAGTTGTGAAGACGCCGTTATTAGTAGAAATTCAAGCAGCCTTATCGTTACTCCTCCTGCTTTTTAGAATTTTTATGGATGCTCAGCATCTCCCTTTCCATCTCCACGTCCTCCTCCATGGCTGTGTTAAAGACAAAAATAGCGGCTACAGGTTATTAGTAGAAAAGAAAAAAACCTTTTCCCAAGTTGAACTTGTCACATGAAGGAATGAGCATACCCAGGGGCTCAGCTGGGGCCTTCATGGGATGCTCAGCAGGTGTGGAAGATGTGGTGGGCTGCTGCCTCTTCAGCAGGTTCTGCTGCAACCTGGACATTCGTGTGCCTGGAACGCAGCGCCTGCCTATGACAAAATCAGCATAGCCATCACCTCTGCTGTCCCAGATCTCCTTCCACCTGCTCTTGGCTCGGGCACCAAATCCAACCAGCTGGTCGTCTTCAGATGAGGCAGTCACTCCATCCCCTCTTCCGGCCTCATAAGTGAGGAGAGCCTGGATTTCTTGGAAACTGAGGGCATAACTCACAAATGACTGGAGGCTGTCCTTACTGTGGCTGTCAGCCATACAGAGACCTGCTACCTCCTCGCTCTGCACGTTCTTGAGCAGATACACGGTGGATCCTACGTCATTCTGCAAAAGCCATCAGAATGACTTCCCTTTATATTTACCAAACTGCAGGACATAGTCTCCCTGCACCTCCATCTTATCTGAGGGATCCCCCCCTCTTTGTCGGATGACGGCCAAAGCGTTCTGCCGTACGAGGTCCTCCCTCATGGCCGCAGACTTGTCCTGAGGAGTGGAACTCACCCGTTTGACTTCATCAGATGGCTCCTGGAGGAGAAACCCAAGAGGCCCCTTGCGGAACACGACCCAAAGTTTCCCAGGGAAAAAGGCAAATTGCTTCTGCATGTTGAGCTGACATAAAGGAAAAATGTCTATTAATTTTCTCATTTTTATTAGACACTGATAAAACAGTTCCACCCATTTTTCACATCACACCTGATAAATGTGATCAAAGGAATCTTAGGCCAGGAAAAGATAAAGTGTGGTACCATGTGTAAAGCTCTGTGTGTGTGTGTGTGTGTGTGTGTGTGTGTGTGTGTGTGTGTGTGTTTGTGGTGTGCGCACACATGCAATTATCATGTAGGTGTGAAAGTGTAAGATCAAGGTTGTTGGGGTGTCGATTCAGGAGTTCAGAAGGTCAGTACCTGGTGTGGCTAGTGAGGAAAAGACTGGAAAGTGATGGGGTGTGTGTGTGTGTGTAGGTGTGTGTTTGTGTGTGTGTGTGTCTGTGTGTGAGAGAACATGTTGGGGGGGGGGGCAGGAGGACAGCATCCCCTCTCAAAGACATTGGAAACAAAAACACACATTTGATGTAATAAAATGTAATACTACCACTACTAATATTACTACTAATAATAATTATAGTAATAATAATAATAATACCGAGATTTCAGTGCCACGACAAGTAAATCGGTTACTTGAATATAAAATATGAACAAGTTCATTCATCACTATTGTGTAATTTAATTTATGAAAAACTAGCTTGACAAGATATGAGTATATTGTAGCATGACAAATACAGTACATTATAATTTAGGGCCAATTATAACACGTTCCTTGCTAATTTTAACATTTTAACTTTTTATTTTCTACAAGGGGGGGTAGGAAAGGAGGTGGAACAATAGGATTACATACAATAGGATTTTAATAACTGGTGATTTTAATCTACACATCAACAACACCGTGGACCCAGTGTCCAGAGAATTTTTAAACCTCCTTCACAGTCTGGATTTTAAACAACATGTCACACAGCCGACCCACAACAGAGGGCGCACCCTGGACCTGGTCATAACCTATGGCCTGTCCGTGGGTGGGTCCCCTGGACCTGGTCATAACCTACGGCCTGTCCGTGGGTGGGTCCCCTGGACCTGGTCATAACCTACGGCCTGTCCGTGGGTGGGTCCCCTGGACCTGGTCATAACCTATGGCCTGTCCGTGGTGGGTCCCCTGGACCTGGTCATAACCTATGGCCTGTCCGTGGGTGGGTCCTCTGTTGTGGATCTGGCCGTGTCTGACCACTTTTGCGTGTTTTTTAACATCACCAGTTTTAACCAGCGGGGGGCCCCTGTGAGAGCGATGAGGAGACGCTACCTGACTCCTGAAGTGGCTGCAAATTTTAGCCAGATCTTACAGAGCACTCCTGCAGAAATTTTACCAGCACCATGTGATTTTATTGTTGACACTTTTAACAATAAATTAAAGTCAACGCTGGACTCTGTGGCTCCACTTGTCACAAAAACTGTACGAACAAAACGTGCACCACCGTGGAGAAATGAAGAAACTAGAAAACTGAAAAGAACCTGCAGGAGTGCTGAGAGGTGGAGGAAATCCAAGCTGACCATTCATAAAGAAAATTTTTATCAACACCTCAAAACCTACAATAACACAATCAAGCAGGCAAGAACCTCTCATTTCAAAAAACTAATCTCCAACAATAAAAACAACCCCAAATTTCTATTCCACACCATTGAGCTTTTAACCAACGGTAATTTTAACAGGTGTCCCACAACAACGACTGACACCCTCTGCGAGACCTTAGCAGACCACTTCAGGAGTAAAATCGATGATATTAGATCCAGTCTTTTATCACAGCAAATTTTAATCACCAACACTCCTGGATCATTGCTTCCACCTGAGGAGACACTGGAGAGTTTTGTCCTGGTTGATGCGAGGACACTTGGTCGAGTTTTCTCCCAAGTTAGGCCCACAACCTGCCTTTTAGACCAATTCCCACACCGTTTTTTAAAACATTTTATGGATTCTTTGAGGAACATCTCTTATATATGGTGAATTGCTCTCTTCAGACGGGTGTCTTCCTCACCTCCTTTAAAACCGCGGTGGTGAAGCCCCTTCTGAAGAAGAGCAATCTAGACCCCAGCGTTTTAAATAACTATTGGCCTGTATCCAACCTACCATTTTTAAGTAAAATTTTAGAAAAACTTGTTTTTAACCAAGTAAATGATTTTTTAAACTCAAATGATATTTTAGAGAGGCATCAGTCTGGTTTTAGGATGAACCACAGTACAGAGACAGCCCTTTTAAAGATTTTAAATGACATCAGGTGTAACCTAGACAACAAAAAGCTCACGGTGTTGGTTCTACTGGATCTGACCGCCGCCTTTGATACAGTAGACCACCATATTTTATTGAATAGACTGAAGAACCTGGTCGGCCTCTCTGGTACTGTTCTTAACTGGTTCACCTCCTACCTTAGTGATCGAAGCTTCTTTGTAAGTATGGATACATGCTCCTCGAGAATCCATGAGACAAAGTGTGGGGTTCCCCAAGGGTCAATCTTAGGTCCAACCCTTTTTAATCTTTACATGCTTCCTCTTGGGGACGTCATCAGGAGCCACGGCATCAGCTTCCACAGCTATGCTGACGATACGCAGCTGTACATCGCCGTGGCTCCTGGTGACACAGGGCCAGTTGATGCCCTTTTTAACTGTATTCTAGATATCCAGTCATGGATGGCAGAAAACTCCTACAGCTCAACCAGGACCAAACAGAAGTCTTAGTTATTGGTCCTGAAGGTCAGAGAGAGAAACTTGTACCAAAATTAAAGGATTTTAAACCATCTCAATCTGTAAAAAATCTGGGTGTGATCTTTGACTCTGAGCTTAGTTTTATCCCACACATCAAAAACATAACAAAGGTAGGTTTTTACCACCTGAAGAATATAGCCAGAGTCCGCCCGTTTCTCTCTCAGGCCAGCACGGAGGTGCTGATGCACGCTTTTATCTCTTGTGGTCTAGATTATTGTAATGCCCTGCTCTCTGGTCTTCCCAAAAAAGAGCATCACAAACCTACAATTATTACAAAACTCAGCTGCACGAGTGCTGACGAGGACCAGAGGGCGGGAGCACATCACACCGGTTTAAGAATCGCTGCATTGGCTACCCGTGCGTTTCAGGATCGATTTTAAGGTTCTTTTATTCGTTTTTAAATGTCTTAATGGTCTTGGCCCGACTTATTTATCTGACCTGCTTTTATTCTATCAACCCTCGCAGACTCTGAGGTCCTCCGGCACCGGCCTTTTAACCATCCCACATGTAAGCTCTAAAACGCACGGGGAAGCGGCCTTCAGTTATTATGGTCCCCGACTGTGGAACAGCCTGCCGGAGAACCTCAGG
This sequence comes from Takifugu flavidus, assembly GCF_003711565.1. Taxonomy (NCBI): domain Eukaryota; kingdom Metazoa; phylum Chordata; class Actinopteri; order Tetraodontiformes; family Tetraodontidae; genus Takifugu; species Takifugu flavidus. The sequence goes on along the minus strand of NW_026621893.1, from coordinate 15,027 downwards.
GCCGCAGAGACTGCTGAGGTTTTTAAAAAGAGGCTCAAGACACATCTTTTTAATCAGGCCTTTAATTGATTTTCTGATTATTTTCAATTTATTTTATGTCTTATCCTTATTTTACTTGACACTTTTACTGTTTTACTCCCTCAGTTCTTAGTCTCTCAGTTTTTAGTCTTTACACCTTTCATCTCATTTACTGTTTTAGTCTGTTTTAGTCTTAGTACTGTTTTACTACTCCAATTCTTAGTTCCTCAGCTTTTAGCTTTTATACCTTTTATCCCATTTACTGTTTCAGTCCTTCAGTTTTTAGCTCCAGTGTTTCCTCATGGTGTTTCCTCATGGGGGCCTGCCAGGCTGGGAGATGTTTCCGGTCTACCGCTAGGGGTGCTGTCCCGTGGACAGCTCTGGCCTGGGTGGTTAGGGGGCTCTGTGCTTTGGTGTGGAGCCTCCGGTCTGTCCGGGTCGGGGTGGTCTTTGTGGCGGTACCACCTGTGGTCACGGACCGTGACCTCCCTCGGCCTGGTGGGCCTCCAAAGGTGGCGTCTCCTTCGCCTCATGTCTCGGTGCCCAGCCATGTCTCAGCTTGCCTCAGCTTGTTTATGTGTGTGGGTGTGTGTGTAAGTGTGTTGTATGCATGTGTGTGTGTCTGTCCTTTTCTTAATTCTGTTGTTCTCTTTGCTGTTTTTATCCTTTGTGAGGCACTTTGTGCTACCTAGCGTATGAAAAGTGCCATATAAATAAAGATTGATATTGATATTGAAATTGAATTTAGGACAAAATTGACCACAGCCTATGCACAATTACGAAAAGTTTCCTCATTAATTTAGTAGGAAATGAAGCCCAAACTTACCTTCAGCGAAGTTTACCAAAGAATGAACCAAGAATGGCCGATCCTCCGGAGAGGAGCCGCTCTTCATAGAAACGGCACAACAGCGCCACGGGATGATAGCGGTCGGAAATATATTGCGTCCGTAGTGGTACTTCTAACATTGAGATTTAATGTTGCGCTATTGTACATCGTTTGAGATTTAATATTTTATGAGTGTGTGTGTGCGTGCGTGCGTGTGTGTGTGTGTGTTTGTGTTTAAATAAAATTGAATTTCCCACTTTGGTCCACACTATTGTCAACATTTCTGTCTTCACAAAAGCCAACTCAAGGCGGCAGATTCCTGAATTGGAAACAATATCTAAAGAACTCAAGTATCATACTAACAACACTAAGAGAGAACCTTCTGCAGCTCAACGTGACCAAGACGAAGGAGATGGTGGTGGACTTCAGAAAAAGCAAGTCCCCACCCTCCCCAGTCTGCATTAGTGGGAAAGATGTGGAAATAGTCCCATCCTACAGGTTCCTGGGTGTCCAGCTGGACAATAAACTGGAGTGGTCCACAAACACCGATGATGTCTACAAGAAGGCCATGAGCAGACTCTATTTCCTCAGGAGACTCAGGTCCTTCAGTGTTTGCAGCAGGATGCTCCACATGTTCTACCAGTCTGTCATGGCTAGCACCATCTTCTTTGCTGCGGTGTGCTGGGGTGGAGGCATTAAAGCAAAGGATGCCAACAGACTCAACAAACTGATTAAAAAGGCAGGGTCTGTTGTTGGCTGTAGACTTGATAACTTGGACGAGGTGGTGAGGGACAGGATGGTGTTGAAACTGCGGACAATCATGGACAGTCCCTCCCACCCCCTCCATAACACAGTGGACAAACTGAGGAGCAGCTTCAGCAACAGACTCCTGCAGCCTCGCTGCTCTAAGGAACGCTACAGGAAGTCATTCCTGCCGTCCGCCATCAGACTATATAACTCATCCTAACCCAGCCAATAACAACTGTGTAATGTTCATGTTGTAATTTTATTTCTAATTTATTCTATATTTATGTATATATGCTTATAATGCTTATAATATGTATATATTATATTATGTATATATTATATATATATATGCTTATAATATATGCTGTATATATGCTTATAACATTCTAATCTTATCTGTATTTATTTTTTCTGTCTCTTTACTCTGCATACGCTGCTACTATAATTCAATTTCCCCACGGGGATGAATAAAGTTCATCTTAATCTTAATCTTAATCTTAATTGGCCTCCACTCCAGCCACTCCTGGTAGTTCCTCAAAAACACTGAGTTTTTAGTGGATGCACAATCTGTGGAAGCCAACATAGAAACTTCTGAAGAGTCAAAGTTCTTGCAACAAAAATATAGTCCCCAATTAGGTTGTTTTGTTATCACACGACCCCGTCCCCATTATCTTAAGAGAATATAAAAGAATGAGTGGAGACAGAAGAGAGAATGAGACGTTTTTGGTGCGTGTCGCTCTTGATTTTGTGTTTATTTTTGCAGTAAACTTAAAGGAGGCCTTTTCACTTTATGTTTGATTCCATTTAAGATGATATTCCATTCTTGACATCTTTAAATTTACAGTATTCATGGGAGTTTTATTTGGTCATTTTGCTTCTTTTTATTTCCTATTTCCCACATTTATTCATAGTTTTTATTAGATTGCAATAAATCCTATAACATTGAACAGACTGACTAAAGTCAAATGAGCTGCGGTTCCCACCGATAGCCGTCATTCTGATGGGTTTTTGCTGGCTGCAGCTGAAATATTCCAATGCTCCATGTCACAGAGACAGTAAATACTAAACCCTAAAGATTCTGAAGGCATGATGTAAAATAGTAACGTATAATACAGACATTTGAAGAGACAATTAAGAGAATGTTTCCATGCTTCTAAGAGTGGCCGAGGAGCCATTTAGAACTTTATAAAGATGCATTGTGTGATACCAGGAACTAATTTAACTTCAAGGCGAAGCTGCTTCTGCTTTGTCGACCATCGACTGATCTCCTGAAAGTCCACCAGCGCTTTTTAAAAACTGAATTTTTCATCTATGGAGGGAGTAGACGGCAGATGTTTCCACAGATGCTCTTCACCAGTGGTCAGTGAGTGATGCAGCAGATGAGCGGGAGTTGACTGGCTTCAACCAGCTACTGACTCAATGTCTCCAGCCCATAGTGTGGATTCTCTACGAGATCAGACAGCAGCTTCACTCCTGAATCCTGTAGCTGGTTCCAACTCAGGTCCAGTTCTCTGAGATGGGAGGGATTGGACCTCAGCGCCGAGGCCAGAGAGCCACAGCTGATCTCTGATAAGCTGCACTTAATCAATCTGAAAAATGCAGGATAAGGTTATACGGTGCAGGTCTGCATGTTATCTGCGTCAGTACTAAACCTACGTTAGTTCTTAGTTGGGTCAGACCTGAATTCACGATATTACAAGGAATTTTTTTAATGTGGTGCATCACAGCAGTGTTGAGAACAGCCTCACTTCACCATCTTAGCAGCTGGTATATAGGTAGAAAAATGAAGACTGACCTGAGCCTCTCCAGTTTACAGTTTGGACTCTCCAGTCCAGAACAGAGCAGCTTCACTCCTGAATCCTTCAGCTGGTTCCCACTCAGGTCCAGTTCTCTGAGATGGAGGGATTGGACCTCAGCGCAGAGGCCAGAGAGCCACAGCTGATCTCTGATAAGCTGCAGTAACTTAATCTAAATAAAGAAGGGAAACTTTTATAAGGTTATAAGTGAAACCAGTATTCATCTGAAAGGTTAATCAAAGGCATGATCTGTAAATATTTAATTTAGTTACAGGTTAAAAAATGATAGTAATATGTAATTACCACAATTCCAACCTCTCAGGTTTGCACTGTTCCAAAGGAGAATATATATTGTTCTGGCCCTCACTCTTCCCAGGTTCTCCCACCTCTTTCCCTCCCATCTCATCATGGAGATCCATCTCACCTGTGGCTCATCTTTAAAGGCACAACCTGTCTTAGATGACTTCCTGTCCCCCTCACCATCTCCCTCCTCGTTGGCTGGTGTCTACCAGGCACCCTCACCTAGTTTTGTCTAATTTTGGTTACCATCTGTCGGCTTTTTCATTGTCCTTAAATCAATTTATCATGAATAAGTGGTCCCCGTGTGGCCCCCCCTCCTGAAGGAACTGGGCACAACACACACACTCAGAAAGTGTGAGGACCCTCGGATGGAATAATGGACATTTTTGAGAATGGTGTTTACCCCAGAGTTTCCAGTCGGCAGTTTGGAAAGTGGAGAAAACCACAGAGCAGCTTCACTCCTGGATCCTGCAGCCGGTTCTGACTCAGGTCCAGTTCTCTGAGATGGGAGGGATTGGACCTCAGCGCCGAGGCCAGAGAGTCACAGCTGATCTCTGATAAACTGCAGTAGTCTAATCTGAAAAATGCAGGATGAGGTTATACGGTGCAGGTCTGCATGTTATCTGCGTCAGTACTAAACCTACGTTAGTTCTTAGTTGGGTCAGACCTGAATTCACAATATTACAAGGAATTTTTTTAATGTGGTGCATCACAGCAGTGTTGAGAACAGCCTCACTTCACCATCTTAGCAGCTGGTATATAGGTAGAAAAATGAAGACTGACCTAAGCCTCTCCAGTTTACAGTTTGGACTCTCCAGTCCAGAACAGAGCTGCTTCACTCCTGAATCCTGCAACGTGTTGTAGCTCAAGTCCAGAACCCTCAGATGGGAGCGGTTGGACTTCAGAGCCGAGGCCACAGAATCACAGCTGGTCTCTGATAAACTGCACTCCCTTAGTCTAAAATAACAATTATTTTGAGAGAAGACAAATAAAAATCAACATGTACCAGAGCAAAACACAGCTTACAAGCAACAAACCTCTGGTCCTGCACCGGCTTATCTGCCGTATGTTCCTATTTTGGGTTCTTTCAGGGCGGTTGGACAAGATCTACACCGTATGTAAAGTGTGTGTGGGTCAAAATCCCTTCCAAGTTTGTGAGACCACATTTCTCAATAGCACTCAACTCTTGTCAGGAGTTGGGACAAAGCGACCCACTCCTGATAGCTTGTGGGCGATGCTGCAGCGACCCTGCAATCCCTACACTCTCTGGTGAAACCAAATCAAAGGTTTTAGACACTGCTGGATGCTGGAAGGGTGGCTATAGTCTGGACGCATCGTTCCCCTGACTGCACATTTCTCCAACAATGATTGGCAGCTGGTGTCACTTGTTCTCCAGATGAGAGAAGGAAAGAGAGCCACCCCACAGTGTGTTTGATTGCCCCACTGCAAGCTCAATGCTGCCAGAAAACATTGCAGGAGCATCAATTCCCCTCAGGGCATCAACAAGGACCTCAGGAAAAGGTGCAGCTGCCACCTACTAGAGACAAGCACACTGAGCTGAGATTCAAAGCCCTCTCCTCCCAAGAGAAGAGCTTGTTTGTTGGAGGCTCTTCTGGGCGATACCTGGTGCCACAGCTCCAGCTCAGCCCGTCTCTGGAGCTGAGGTGGAGCTTAGCAAGTTTCATGGTTCTCCACCACTTCCTCTCGCTGAGGACCTTCTCAGCTGGTGGTTTCTGCTCCACCTTCCAAGTTGAGCAGGTGATACTTCTGCATTCCTGCCACCAGTGTCTCTGCAGAAAGAGTCTTCTCTACTGTTTTATATTAGATTGTAGAAAATTAGGATTTTTGGTTGATGTCTGAGATGTTGTTGACTAAGAGCAGGTTTTTCTTTAATAACATAGAAAGATTCGATGAGAAGAGCAAATGTATTATTTTATGAGCTACTTCCACTACTATTATATACACATACTTCCATATTGTCTTAGATTGCAAGCTGCATTTATTGCATCGTTCATAGAAAGTCATATTTGTGAGGAGAAAAACTCCAATAAGGTCATTTTCTTTAATGACCATTACAACAGAAGGAGGTGATGAACAAACAGATTTATCGAAAAATGTGTGAAAACTTATGGATGGAAACCTTTTTAAAATGGTTGCATTGTGTAGAATCGGTGTAGAATCAACTTGTTGACTTCTGATTTGGACTCCAATGGAAGTGAGGTGCAACAATTGTGGATGCTGAAAGCTTCAGATCTTCATGAAGGTTTCTGTGGTTGGACTGACCTGCTGCCCCTTTAAGAGGGAGGCAGGTTTGGGCTTCTGGCTGGAATGAAGCCACCTCAGATGAGAATGACTGCAGGCTTTCGGTACCAAGGTTTAACAGGGTGCTCACTTCACACTTGGGCTTTTCTCTTTTTTGGGATGGCTTTTCTCAGGAGAGAAGGGGCATGGCACACTGCAGCAGCTTTCTTTTTGGGGTTTCTAGTTTTCCTTCTGATCTTTAAAAGACAGGAAGAACCATTTTTGATTGGTCTGAATGTTTGGGCGGTTTTGTGGCCAGCCTAAAATAAAACAAGACAAATCTACAACTGATACTTCCTTTCTAGTCATTGATGACCATCCTCACATGGGACAGATTTCCACAACCAATTTAATACTGCAAATCTGTCCTAACCCTAACCCTGTGGTCTTTTTTCTGAGAACTGTAACACTACGTTTATAACAAAGATCAAACATGGAAACAGTTATTGTCTAACTAGTTACACCTGGGAAAGTACTGGATCATCTCTGACTGACCTGAGAGTCTCCAGCTCACAGAGAGGATCCTGGAGAGCACCACAGAGCAGCTTCACTCCTGGATCCTCCAGCTGGCTCCTACTCAGCTCCAGAACCCTCAGATGGGAGGGATTGGACCTCAGCGCCGAGGCCAGAGAGTCACAGCTGATCTCTGATAACCTGCAGTTCCACAGCCTGGAAAAGGAATAAATGGGGCAAATAAAAACACATTTCTAAATCTGAAAATGAAGAGAAAAGCAGAAAATGTAAAGAAATTTAGAAAAGACCAACAGAGGCCTCCTGACCTGAGCGTCTCCAGTCTGCAGTTTGGATGCATCATTGCAGAAGACAGTAACTTTACGTCGGCATCTGCCAGGCTTTGGTTCGTGATTAAGCTCAGCTCCCGTAGATGAGAAGGGTTTGACGTCATTGCTGAGGCCACAACTTCCCAGTGACTCTTTGAAAGAACACTACAGACAGTCTGTTGTGTATGAAACAGAAATAGTGAGTCAAACTTTGGGATTTCTAATCAACTTATCTGAGAATCGACCTCAACACAAATGTAGCTCATTTCCTGGAAAAGCTAAATTCAACACCGTAGAGCAACAGTTTGAACGACCATCAGATCTGAAATGCAACTGAATTATTCTCAACATTTGTCTTATTTTAGAACAGCTCATAATTACTCAATATTAAAATGATTATAGCAAATGGTTTAAAGAAACGTGCATCTTTTTATCTATCTATCGGCTCTTTGGATATTTTGCATTTCATCCAATTTGTACGATGGTGCGTCAAGTCTTAATTCAGCGATCCGATCGATGACATCAGAGTCTCTGGTTGCATCGATTGCCCTCAGCTTCTGTTATATCTGCCTGTTTCCCTTCAAATCATTTTCACTGCACCTTTTGTTGCTAGTGATGAAGTTGCCCCCTAACGGGTGTGGAAAGGGTCAAACAACTTTGTGGGTCACATAAAGCAGGAGTGGGGAACCTTTTTCATATCGAGGGCCATTTCAATTTTTATAAAGTCCTCCGAGGGCCATACTATTATGAACACATACCTAGGGATGCAAAAAAAGACAAAGAAAAGTCTATAACCACTGTGTTACTAAGTCTCATGATTGCTGCATTTGAGTTTGAATTATTTATTTAGCACACATGCATATAAAATCACCAAAAAAAAAAATAGAATAAAATGACAAACAAGTAAAATATGTTTTCATCATACAAAACAATAAAAAGAGGTCCAGAGTTGAAGCAAGAGACCAGTAAGGGCCTGTTTGAGGCCTCTACTCACAAAAACTGCAATACAACAAGATAATCAGGAAAATAAATGAAAAGAAAGAACGATAAAGACAATAATAATAACAACTAGAAATCACTCGGAGAGCGCAGACCTCCGCCAAGCGCAACAATTCCTGGCATATTGTGATTTCCACCATAAATATTAGTCCCACATATATCATTGACTACATATTTAGATTCCTTGACCATAAAAACATACCGTTAGCCACTGGAATCATAACAATATATGTCTTAGTTCAGTAGTTATTCACAAAAGAAAATTCACACTTGAAACAATTTTACTTGTCCGGCGCGAGCGCTCAGCGGCGGCTACGAGGCACGTTCACGAACTCTCCTTCGGTGTGAGGTTGCAGCTTCGTGGCTATTAATTCACTCACCACAAAACTTGCACGCGTAATATTCTCTCTGTCGGTACATGGTCGTGTGAAAGCAGCTTGTTGAGCCTCCAAACTCCGGCGAAGAGCGCTAATTTTATCCAAACTCATCTGTCCTTTCAACTCGTCGAGTTTAGCGTGTTTCGCTATGCATTTTTCGTCCGTGTCAATCAGTCCAGCCCACTACGTACATCACATGCTGTGTTCACTGATCCTGACCTTGACTCGGACATAACATAACCGTCTGTTTTATCTCAGAAAACGGGAAAATATTTCAAGGAAAATAAATTTCTTTAAAAAATAAATAAATTTCAGGATACGAAAGGCAAAAATACGCTACCGCTGCTACTCGCAGCTCGCGGAGTTTAGCGAACGGTCCCACTGTATAAGTGCACATATAAAATATAAAAATCTTATTGCATTGCGGGCCGGTAGAAATGGTCTCGTAGGCCGTATACGGCCCGGAGGCCGGGGGTTCCCCACCCCTGACATAAAGGCTGCAAACGGAACCGCCACAAAGACCTAAAACACCCATTTAAACCAACGAGGCCGGCTGTTTTTACGTTGAACAAATGAAGCAAAATAGTCACGTGTCATTAGTTAAAATGTGTTTTTCTGTTGTTTGAATACGATGTATACAAACAAACAAAAGTTATTTAATGACATGACAGTAATTTCATGATAGTCAGTTAACTTGTGGCTCCTATTATTCCTGCCTTATGTTGGTTTGTCTGGATTGACCTTTGAACTTATATCCAGCCAGTGTTGAACATTTCTGGATGAATTGTTGTTGTTTTTAATTCATGGACGCTGCAATGGAGATAAAGAATTGAAGGAATGACCACTGGAGGGGGTATTGCTACCTGACATGATCCACTCGCTTGATTTAAACGCCGATGTCCGGCCCCAGAAATCTTTACTTACACGGCCGTCCTGCAGTTCCTCACAGCTGGAATCAGGCGACGTCGTCCCTCCTCTGAGGTGTTGTACTGCTGCAGGTCCAGCTCATCCAGAACCTCCTCTGACATCTGCAGCAGGTAGGCCAGAGCTGAACAGTGGATCTCTGACAGTCTCCTCTCTGATTTCTTCTCTGACTTCAGGAACTCTTGGATCTCCTGATGGACTGACTGATCCTTCATCTCCATCAGACAGTGGAAGATGTTGATGCTTCTGTCTGGGGAGATTTTATCACTGTTCTCCTCCTTCAGGTTGTTGAGGACCTTCTGGATGGTTTCTGGGTGGTTCTCCATCTGATCCAACAGTCCACCCAAGATCCTCTGATTGGACTCCAGAGAGAGACCATGAAGGAAGCGAACAAACAAGTCCAGGTGGCCATTTTCACTTTTGAGAGATTTCATTAGTGCTCTCCTGAGGAAGTCATCAAGAGATGTGTCTGGATTGTAATTTAACAACCCAGCAAACCTGGAAAAGTGTTTGGTTCAGAATATTTTAGGAACTGACTTATAACCGCTGTGTCTTTCCTGGTGTAACAGTGGAACATGTAGACGGCAGCCAGAAACTCCTGAACGCTCAGATGAACAAAGCAGTAGACTGATTTCTGGAAGATCACACTCTCTCTCTTGAAGATCTCTGTACAAACTCCTGAGTACACCGACACCTCGGAGACGTCCAGTCCACATCGCTCCAGGTCTTCTGAGTAGAACATGATGTTTCCTTTCTCCAGATGTTCAAACGCCAGCCGACCCAACTTCAGAAGGAGTTCTTTATCAGCCTTAGTCAGTTCTTCTGGTCTCTGCTTTCCTCCATACTTCTGCTTCTTGCTCTTTATCTGAACCCTCAGGAAGTGTGAGTAGAGGTCAGTCAGGGTTTGGGGCAGCTCTCCTCTCTGGTCTCTGGTCATCATGTCCTCCAGAACTGTAGCAGTGATCCAGCAGAAAACTGGGATCAGACACATGATGTGGAGGCTCCTGGAGGCCTTGATGTGTGAGATGATTCTCTTGGACAGATCTTCATCACTGAACCTCCTCCTGAAGTACTCCTCCTTCTGGGAGTCAGTGAAGCCTCGTACTTCTGTGATCCTGTCAACACACGAGGGAGGAATCTGATGGGCTGCTGCAGGTCTGGAGGTGATCCAGATGAGAGCTGAGGGAAGCAGGTTCCCCTGGATGAGGTTCACCAGGAGCACGCCAACGGACGATACTTGTGTGACATCAGAGATGAGCTGATGCTTGTTGAAACCCAGTGAAAATCTGCTTTCATCCAGGCCATCAAAGATGAACAGAAGTTTCCAGACAGTCAGATCTTCTGCTCTGATCTTCTGTAATGTTGGATGGAAAACATGAAGCAGTGAGAGAAGACTGTGCTGCTCATCTCTGATCAAGTTCAGCTCCCTGCATGAGAGCGGAAGCACCAGACTGATGTCTTGGTTCTCCAAACCTTCTGCCCAGTCCAGACTGAACTTCTGCACTGAGAAGGTTTTTCCAACGCCGGCGACACCGTTGGTCAGAACCACTCTGATGTGTCTCTGTTGCTCAGATAAGACTTTGAAGATGTCCTGGCACTTGATTGGAGTGTCCTGGATGTTTTCTTGGAGGTTCTCTCAAGCTGTCTCACCTCATGTTGTGTGTCCACCTCCTCACTTTGTCCCTCAGTGATGTAGAGCTCAGTGTAGATCTTGTTCAGCAGGGTTCCACTTCCTGCTTCATGAGTTCCTTCAGTCACATGTTCACATCTTCTCTTCAGACTCATCTTATGACCTTCTATCACCTCCTGCAGATCACTTCCTGAACATAAGTAAACCAATGATTTCCATCTATAATAAATCATCAACACAACTACAAATTCATGACATCACAAATTAAATCTCATATTGAACAGTTTTACTTTGTTTGGGCTTCATTTCAGCATCTCCAGATCTGCTTCCAGATTGTGAACAAGAGGACTCTCCTGGTGGAGCTGACTGGTCCCAGTTTGATAGGATGTGCTCCCCCCTCTCACTATGAAACACATCTCTATTAGTCCTTTGATTTATAGGATGAAAGAACCTGATCAAGACTCAATATTGTTCCAGCATTTATGTCTGAATTCATCTTTCAGTTTAAACCTGATTCTTGTTTCTAATCAACAATATTCACATTAAGTCTGTAACTATATGACTGTCTGAGGTTTAAGTGTTAAACATCTCCAATAATAAACTCACAACCTGCTGCTGTTAATGTGACTAACAGCTGCCACACAAACACATCATCACGCTTTAGTTTTCTTACATTTCCTCTGAACTTCTGAAGTTTATTCCTCTACCTATGGAGTGGTCACTCTTCAGGGACACACAGCTGGGCACTGTGGACTCTGCTCTGTCCTCGTCCATCCTGAGGAAACATCAGAAATAGTGATGAGACTGTGATGAAGGTAAATAATCTGTAGAGGTTGGAGTTAAATAATCCCAATTCACTCTATTTTTATCAAACAGGAACATTTCTAATCCATTCTGGACAACAACTGAATCAATAAATCAATGATGTCTCTGTATCATTTTCATGTTTTCAGAGTTTAAGCTGCTTTTTTAACTGTTCCCTGCAGTGAGAAAAGAACTGGCACCTTTTCCAGCCCCTCATCCTGCAGCACTGAATGTGCTCTAAAGTTCTTTCCAGAGCAAACGTCTCTGCACTTGCAGCAACATGTTGTAGTCATGGATCCGTGAGGAGAACCGGATACAGGAAACGCCCCCACTTTGATCCCAAAACCCAACTGGTGGCCAACGGTGGTCCGGCAACGACGGGGACGCTGGTCCATCGGGCCGACAACACTGGTTTTCCACAGGCCAACATGGTGAAAGGACTGTCTTCAGCTCAGCCTCTAAATTATCTGGTGCTACATAAACATGCTAGTCAGGACTTTTTAACTTCCCTCATTTGTTCCCCTCTTCAATTATTTCTATAATCCAAGTCCTCAAAGATCACTGCTCTATTTAAAATAGATGAAAGAAATGACACCCACTCCTGCATTTCTTTCACAGTGGTTCCACAACATAGAACAATAAACCACTGTGAGAAAACGTGCAACATGAACCCAAAATCCTGTTGGTGTCCTGTGATCCTGTGTGGATTTAGTTATTATTTTATTGTCTTAAATGGTCCGGCTGAGAGATGCTAACTTGCCCACGATTAGATGTTGTTTGACAGGTAATACCAAAATATCCAGCTGTGACCTGAACTGTTGAACAACTCTAATAACTCTAAGAGCTTTTCACCTGTCACAAAAAAGTTTTAAAATGTTGTTAATACCTGTTAAGACTCTCTAACAACGTTAACAGCACAATACTCACTTTACACTCACCTTGTTGTTCTTCCTGCTTCGTCTGAACAGAATACTTTCACTTTTAAAACCTAATCAACAGCTTTATGGCGTATATATTACTACCATAAAAGCATTCTGGGAGGGTTTAAAGTTCAAAGTTCTTTTAGGATCAGTAGCAAAGAGCAGAAAAATAAACTAAACTTCATTTAGAAAGACTATTCAACTATAACTAAAGCCAGACTATAAGAAAGTTAAATAAGACCTATTTATTTATAATGTATAACGATGTTTTGTGCTAAAACTAAATATGAAGTCTCGTTGAATTTTCTTAAGCCAACAATTCTTCAGCTCTATGCAGCTCTTCAATAGTCACAAAAATGTTTTCAAATCTTGATTTTATCTCCAAACACAACTGTCAATTCTTTTCAATAATGCTCTTCGTTTACACTCACCTTGTCGGTCTTCAGTCTTCCTGCTCAGTCTGAACGGAATACTTTTACCTTTCCTTTTTCCTCTGTTAATGAACAACTTTATGGCTGTTGATTAATATTCCACTACTATAAAAGCATTCTGGGAGGGTTCAAGATTAAAAGTTGTTTTGCTATTTTAATGCCATAAATATGTTTTTGCATTTAAATTAAAACTGACTAACTTAGTTAAATAAATAAGATTCTGATGCTTGACAGATTTGAAAGACTTGTAAAAGCAGCATATTTCTGCAGCCCTGGAGTCCAGGAGGAGCAGCAGAGGTCAGAATGTGTCGGAGCGCGTTTAACTATTGTCTGCAGTTCCACGCGTGTCCACCGGGTTGCGGTAGAGACCCACATGATATTTCTCTTTTTGGAACTTCTTCAGCTGCGTTGAGCTTTAAATCTTCACCTGTCGCTCCCTTTAAGCTCTAAACTTGCGGTTCGATGTGTAGTTTGTTGGTTTAAATATTTTTGATGAATTCTGATGACGACTGAAACTGTCAATGACCAATAGAAAGTTCGTCCATTTTTCTACTGCGTCACACATTTTCATTATTTATTGTCATTTTTGGGTCTAAACTGGGCCAGTTCTGTGAGCTGTTTTGCTTTTTCTGTTGACCAGATGTTCCAGGCAGGTTCCATCATCGGACACAGACGGAGACAGGTCACGTGACAACAGTCAGCCTTTAGTTCTTTATTACAGGAGGATCTGGTTTATATACAGACACGTATCTGCAAAATACTAAAAAGTCTATGAACCCAAAGTACTAAAAAGTCTACATCCACGCACACGCGTGTATTAAGTGTTTATACACACGTGTGCGCGTACGTGCACACTGTATATTCATCTAATAACTGTTAGTTTCTAAAACAGCAAAGTAGAGTCACTGAGGCACGGCTTCACCTCCTTTACACCGAGGTTTCCCTGAGCAGGTGTGATGAACTGTTGCAGAAGGAAAAGCATGGAACATGTTAATAACCGGACACAACAACACTCAGGTTTATTGTCTGACGGCATCAGTGTCTCTGGTTGCATCTGTCTGAGGAGCATTGTGAAACCAGGAGCAGTGTAAATGAGGGTGGGGGGGGCAGTGAGTGGATGCTGCATTCATCAAACACACAATAGTCAGAAGAGAAGAAGGAAGAACAGAAGCCCGTGTTCCTCAGTGTTGGTGTGGAGACGCCTGTTTGGAGGAGCAGGAAGCAGGCTGGACTCTTCCAGCTGGCTTTAATGCCACTTCTCTTCTGAGAACCTCCCAGAAGCTTTCTCTCCACCATCTTTTTACGCTGAAGGTTTTTGATCATTTCAGGTCAGATGTTCTTGGACTGAGGTTAAACATGTTTGTTCTTGTGCTCGGAGCGAACCGACGATCCTCTAAAGTCAGGCATCCTAAAGGTGGATGTTTTCTGAGGCCTGGAGGCTTTAAAGTGGTGCTTTTACCCACTTGTCCTCGTTCTGTTGGAAACTTGATCCAAAAACCTTTTCTGGAGCTTCATGTTCTACTTTTTTGAAGGAATGAAATGGTTTCATCAGCGCTGCCGGGGGCTGAGCAGGCTTCATGAATCTGAAGCTCTGAGATCCTTTAAAGATCTCCTGGAATCAGCAGATGGGGGTTTGATCAAAAACTGTAAGATCAGTCAAGCTATCAAATCTTGACTCAGTCCAAGCGTGAACCAGTCCATCCAGAGCTGATTATGGCTCAGCCAGGAGGAAAGCACGGCCTGGGGGGGTTCATATGGAGCAGGCCCACTCTGGCTCTATTGCTACTGAAAACAGCCCTTCAGCAGCAGCCTGGAATACAGTTCTGGAGAACACCTGTTCCCAACAGAACCTGTTTAAAACGGGACCAGTAAAGATGCCCGGCGTGACCACGACCACGGGGAGAGAGGGGGGGGCAGAGACAGGCGGTAACGCCGCTGCCCACCGATTCACCTGGAAACAGCAAAAACCCCAGCAGCTTGGACCAATATGGCAGCGTGTTCCTCAAAAACGCTCCTCAAACTCTCCCCACAGCTTCATTGCTAAACAGAAACAAATTTTTTTTCCCGTGCTAAATGGAAAGTGTTTGTCCTTTGGTGGTCCAACAGGACCACGATTTGGATGGATGGATGATTTGATGTTATTGAGAATAAAAACAGCTGAAAATGGAAGCGGAG
>NW_026621892.1:0-83505 GCF_003711565.1 Takifugu flavidus | reverse complement strand
ACCTTACTTTAAAGGTGAGCCTTGAGGTCCAATACTGAAGTATAAAGGTTCCTCTTTGGACCTGTCGCTCTTCATGGACACACAGCTGGACACTGTGGACTCTGCTCTCTCTTCCTCTTCCATCACACATTCGCTCATTTTTAAATGTGAGTCTAAACGGTTAAGCAGGAACAGTCTGCTGACACAGAAAAGAAGATTAAAGAACATGATTCTCAGCATGAAGACAAGCAGAGGTCTGTCCAATGACGTATTGTCGGCTCATTCACATCAAAATCTATTATATGATGTCACCCTGTACATCATACAGGCCACATATATATTGGAAAAAGTTTTGGGACATCTTAAAAGTTTACACCATGTTAAATATAAAATAGTTGTGGAAAAAATGTTTCTCCTGGGTGTTTCAAAAGGTGCGGTGGCATTAGACGGACGCACACAAATACAAATGAAATCATTTTTTATCTGGTTATGGTTTACAAGAAAACCTAAATTCTTTCAAGACGTCAGTTCTCAACATTAAATTCAACAAATAAGATGAGAATGCATTCAAAACTAAACAGAAATACGTCATCACATCATCAAAGTGGGTCAAATGCAGCATCATCTTCTGTCATCTCAGACAGGATTCCAAGAAGAGGATCTTCATTTTCAACAACGCACCTTGACATCTCATCATGGCTCGTCTGTCAGATTACAAGCAGTTTTTTGATCAGGCGCATCATGTTTCTCACCAACACATGATGGTGCTGGAAAAAACATTTGTAGCCTGACCTAGAGGTCAAAACTCTGCATGGCGTGCACAGCTACTAGTTGCAGCTGGTGGTTGTGGCGGAGGAGATCCCAAACATATCTAGCAAGCTTGTTTTGGAGCAGAGCTTGTCCACCACCTCTGACCCCACTCATCACAGAAGTCCCACCATATCCATGGCCAGGTGTGTTGGCAGCATTGGAGCCAGCCTCAGGAAAAAGGTGTGTCAATATCTCAGAAGTGATGATCAAGTTGCCACGACCCAACAGAAGTCAAGCAACCCAACATGCTGAATAGAATAGATGACACACAGCAAAGGGCAAAAACCACCCAATTCTGCTCAGACTAATCTGATCTGACCACATGTACAGGACCAAAAATATCAAAACACCAACAAATTCATATTCCACAAAGACCCAGTTGTTAAAACAATCAAATGGAATGCCTTGATCTCTCCCTCTTTCCATACTCTCCTTTTTTAAATAAAGGATTGATTGTCCCCCTGGTGGAGGGACAAAGAGAGGAGGCTAAAATCGCGTTTGTGTCCCTCTTTCCGTGGATTTTTCCACTAACTGCAAATAATATTGTCGACTTATTGTGAGTATTAAAATGTGCTTCCTCAACCTCTAAAATGTTGGCTCAGGGTTAGCGGAAAACGCAGTTAGAGGAAACACGGTACAAAGTTTGATCATCCGTCACAACATTCCCGTCGACCAGCCGCAATGTGCGTCCGAAACACGCGCACGCTCATTGCGCACACGCAGCTTATTAAGCCGCATCTCGCAGCGGAACATTGATTCGAGACGACAGCAGTGAAAGAACCAAATGCTACCTGAATATTAGAGGTTTTCCATCAGGGCTCGGTCAGTCCAGATGGAGCCCGAAGTTGAGAACTTTCACTTTCGCTTCTTCTTCCTCTACACGTCCCGTGTTCGTGGTTGGATCGCGTCATGTCCAGCACAAGCGCCTCTCTTCAGAACAATTTGGTCCACGTTTTAACTGAAATACTGGGAAACAACTGGAGTTCGTCTGACAGATGTTCGTTTTTTGGTGCGGAATCAAACTGGGTCAACTTTTTGATCTATAGGATCCCCTCTGGTTCAAAGTGTCCCTATAGGATATTGACAGTTCTGACCTTTTGGGGGCTGCACACACCTCTTAATGGTGACGGCACCAACGGAGCTGATCCAGTTGTCATCAGCTGGCCAGTCTGACTCCAGCTCATTAGGGGAAATTTGCTGATCTGGAGGAGAAGCTTTCAAAACTTGACGGGCTGGGGGGAAAGGACTGTAATTTTGGAATCAGCGTGCCAATCTTATTTTTAATCAGAATAATTTAGAATAATTTCAACAGGATATTTTCAAATTGTTCCCCAGTGTAACTTCACCTGAAATTGTGGACTCCAGAATATCACCATTAAATCCATTTATTCATTTAATAGCTGTGGAATTTGAGCCATGAGAAAAATATCTCTCCATCATGATTTCCAGAATTTTTCATCAATATCTGAGATTCTTCGAAAGCTTCGCTGGTGTTGGGTTTTTATTGCTTCTGCTTCATTTTCAGGCGCAGTTCTTTTATTTTCAAATCAAATCAAATCATCTTTATTTGTAATGTCTGTTGTAGTCAAACTTGGTGCTATGCAGAATCCCAGGGCCTGATCCCTAACAATCAACAGGAAACTCTCCCCTTTAACAGGAAGAAACCTTGAGCAGGACCAGGCTCATATGGGGGGGGGGGGGGGGTGCTGATGGGGGGGGGTAGGGAGAGAGGAGGAGAAGGGGGAGGACAGGTAGAGGAGAGACAAGGCAGACATCATTCAGTTCATTTTAAAACCCACTACATTATATATTCTGAATAGCTGGTGCTGGTAATCGGAAGGATAAAACTATTCTGTAAAAATGTATATTTAGCTTTGTGAAATTGTGTCGTATAGGTCAAATAAGAAAACAAGATCAACTGCTGAACCAGTGCAATTTATTTTTAACGTGTTAATCTCCACAAAGAAAGAAAAACCACAAACAACAAGTTTATAGTGGTCCAGTAATGCGCTCTAGTCACACCAGTACAGTTAACAATAACTCATGTTTTCCACCTGCTTTTCCATCTTCAGTGGGAATAATCCAGGGCGTTCTGGGCTTGAACAAAGGTATTAAAAGCTGGCTGAATGTCTGAGGTGACTGAAGGACACACTTGGGCTTTTCTCAATAGAGAAGGGGCACGGCACAGTGCAGCAGGTTCTCATCTTAAAATTTACTGTATTCATGGGAGTTTTATTTGGTCATTTTGCTTCTTTTTATTTCCTATTTCCCACATTTATTATTGTTTTTATTAGATTGCAATAAATCCTATAACATTGAACAGACTGACTAATTGAAGAGACAATTAAGAGAATGTTTTAATGCTTCTAAGAGTGGCCGAGGAGCCATTTAGAACTTTATAAAGATGCATTGTGTGATACCAGGAACTAATTTAACTTCAAGGGGAAGCTGCTTCTGCTTTGTCGACCATCGACTGATCTCCTGAAAGTCCACCAGCGCTTTTTAAAAACTGAATTTTTCATCTATGGAGGGAGTAGACGGCAGATGTTTCCACAGATGCTCTTCACCAGTGGTCAGTGAGTGATGCAGCAGATGAGCGGGAGTTGACTGGCTTCAACCAACTGTCTCAATGTCTCCAGCCCATAGTGTGGATTCTCTACGACAGGGGTGGGGCGGCCTCCGGGCCGTATACGGCCTACGAGACCATTTCTACCGGCCCGCAACGCAATAAGATTTTTAGATTTTATATGTGCACTTATACAGTGGGACCGTTCGCTAAACTCCGCGAGCTGCGAGTAGCAGCGGTAGCGTATTTTTGCCTTTCGTATCGTGAAATTTCTTTCGTAACAAGATGAAATATTTTCCCGTTTTCTGAGATAAAAAACAGACGGTTATGTTATGTCCGAGTCAAGGTCAGGGTCAGTGAACACAGCATGTGATGTACGTAGTGGGCTGGACTGATTGACACGGACGAATAATGCCTAGCGAAACACGCTAAACTCTATGAGTTGAAAGGACAGATGAGTTTGGATAAAATTAACGCTCTTCGCCGGAGTTTGGAGGCTCAACAAGCAGCTTTCACACGACCATGTACCGAATATTACGCGTGCAAGTTTTGTGGTGAGTGAATTAATAGCCACGAAGCTGAAACCTCACGCCGAAGGAGAGTTCGTGAACGCGCCTCGTAGCCGCCGCTGAGGCGCTCGCGCCGGACAAAGTAAAATTGTTTCAAAGCGTGAATTTGTTTTCGTGAATAACTACTGAACTAAGACATATATTGTTATGATTCCAGTGGCTAACGGTATGTTTTTATGGTCAAGGAATCTAAATATGTAGTCAAAGTATATGTGGGACTAATATTTATGGTGGAAATCACAATATGCCAGGAATTGTTGCGCTTGGCGGAGGTCTGCGCTCTCCGAGTGCTTTCTAGTTGTTGTTGTTATTATTATTGTCTATCTTTCTTCATTTATTTTCTTGATTATCTTGTTGTATTGCAGTTTTTGTGAGTAGAGGCCTCGAACAGGCCCTTACGGGTCTCTTGCCTCAACTCTGCACCTCTTTTTTTTATTGTTTTGTATGATCATGAAAACATATTTTACTTGTTTGTCATTTTATTCTATTGTTTTGGTGATTTTATATGCATGTGTGCTAAATAAATAATTCAAACTCAAATGCAGCGATCATGAGACTTAGTAACACAGTGGTTATAGACTGTTTTTTGTCTTTAGAGCAGGGGTTCCCCACCCCTGCTCTAAAGTCAGGCATCCTAAAGGTGGATGTTTTCTGAGGCCTGGAGGCTTTAAAGTGGCGCTTTTACCCACTTGTCCTCGTTCTGTTGGAAACTTGATCCAAAAACCTTTTCTGGAGCTTCATGTTCTGCTTTTTTGAAGGAATGAAATGGTTTCATCAGCGCTGCCGGGGGCTGAGCAGGCTTCATAAATCTGAAGCTCTGAGATCCTTTAAAGATCTCCTGGAATCAGCAGATGGGGGTTTGATCAAAACTGTAAGAATCAGTCAAGCTATCAAATCTTGACTCAGTCCAAGCGTGAACCAGTCCATCCAGAGCTGATTATGGCTCAGCCAGGAGGAAAGCACGGCCTGGGGGGGTTCATATGGAGCAGGCACACTCTGGCTCTATTGCTACTGAAAACAGCCCTTCAGCACAGCAGCCTGGAATACAGTTCTGGAGAACACCTGTTCCCAACAGAACCTGTTTAAAACGGGACCAGTAAAGATGCCCGGCGTGACCACGACCACGGGGAGAGAGGGGGGGGGCAGAGACAGGCGGTAACGCCGCTGCCCACCGATTCACCTGGAAACAACAAAAACCCCAGCAGCTTGGACCCAATATGGCAGCGTGTTCCTCAGAAACGCTCCTCAAACTCTCCCCACAGCTTCATTGCTAAACAGGATTTGGGTTTTTTTGTCCGTGCTAAATGGAAAGTGTTTGTCCTTTGGTGGTCCAACAAGACCACGATTTGGATGGATGGATGATTTGATGTTATTGAGAATAAAAACAGCTGAAAATGGAAGCGGAGATGTTTCAGAGCACCAGAGTTCAGAAAGAGTTTCTAATCAAACACCGCCTGTTGGGAATGATGAATGGATGAATTTTTATTTAATTTAGACTAATTTTAACATCCTTTATGCCAGTTCCATAGAGCGTGCGCACACACACACACACACTAGCAAAGATGATATCCAAACAGCCAAATAAATGGGAGTCAAAAGAAATCATTTAAAGCTCATATGTCAGAGTCAAGGTCGAGGGTTTTCTATGGCCCCCGGGATGATATTGATTTATTATTAGAACCGGCCCGCAGGCCGCAGATGTTTTACACAGGCCAATACTACATTTCCCACAATGCAACGGTGACAGTCTGAGCGGGAGGTGGCTTCATTTCATTATTTATCAGTAGTCATTAGCATAACAGCAAAAGTTAACGTTCAGATCCCCATAAAATGGCAAAAGGGAAGGTGGACACTGAGAACCGGGGGTTCAAACAAGGTGGGAGTGGGAGCACATGTTCACGGAGGCAGCTGGGAAACCTGGGTGTCTTCTGAGTGGAGAAAGGGTGGCGGTAATGAAAGAATATCATCTGAGACGCCATCATGAAACTAAACACGCTTTTTGGTGGCCTCCAGCTCCCTCTGGAAAAACTCTGACGCGGCAAATTGTTCAAAGGGCATTCTGGGGTCAGAGAGTCCCTCAGCAGCATAAGTCTGATGCACCTTCCTTGAGCAGTAGAAGTAGCGAACAGGACCCTGCTGATAGAAAAAGTGGATGGAAGATCCACCCGTCCCATACGGAGACTTGGGCTGTCCACAGGCCAGACAGGGTTTCGTCTGTCTCATCTTCTGCTCTGGTCGCTGCTGCTGCTGCTCCATCTCTAGAATGCCCTGCACAATTTTTTCAATGGAATCCTGCGTCAGAGGCGTGGGCAGGGCGGCTGTGGGAGGAGTGACAACAGCCGTCTCCATGGTGACTACAGGAACGCTGGTTGTTTTGCTCCCCTCTGTCAAGGAGTACCACAGCTGTTGAGTCTCCAGGAGCTTCTCTGGGCTGGTGTTCAGAGAAGAACTGGTGTTCAACAGCTTTGCCAGATGCTTCACATAGCGGGATATGTGAAACCTGGTTGTGGGGCGGAGCAAGCTGTTCGGATCGGCCGCAGACCGATGGACCGTGTCTGCGTAGTCTCGATCCACAAGCCTCAGGATGTCCTTGTCCCCATGATGATACTGCAGCAAACTATCAATAGCGTCTTTCATGGGAAGAGTCCAGCGTGTGTGGTCCAAGACAAACACTCCACCACCAGTCTTCATGGGTCCAGTGCGGGCGCTCCTCGGCGAGGACTTCAGCGGCAGGGGCAAAGCTCCAGAGACGTCTGGAACACAAACAAAGCAATAATGCATCCTTAGTAACTCATATTATCGCGATATGGGCTATTGAGAAAACACATTAATATCCATCCCTTAATAACAGAAAGTGTATATTTAACACATCAAAAGATTGAGATACACTGACCACAACCTAACTAAATCTATTTATTTTCAATCATTCGAAGGCCTTAATTCCAACATGCCGCTCTGAAAAACCCGATTATGGTTGACCCGCCCACTGATCTTTCAGGATCCTGGTCATCCTCTGCTGGAATCTCCTTTACACGTCCAGCAGCAGAGAGATGGAAGCTGACAGGTGGCGCAGGGGGAAGCGACGGCACAGCAGTCGCTGTTGCCCCGCTGGAGGAAGGTGTTGCCCCAGGAGCATCGTCTGGAGCGGAGGGGGCACAAGAGCCGAAGGCGGATCCCTCTTCTGCATTTTGTGTTTGTCCCAGTCCAGAGGGAGCGGACGGCAGCCCGGTTCTCTGGACTCCAGCCCAAACCTTTCTCCAGTGTCTCTGTCAGAGAGGCGGAACGCAGGGCACTTGTCTTGTCCCGTCACTGCCATGGAAGCAGAGTTCAACTCCCACATTGAGGCAGGGTCAAAGACAGCAGGGAGGACGGCGCCGGGCTTCTTCATGTCTACCGGTCGCTGAAAGTTCCACCGCACAACGCCGGTCATGGCCTGGGCCCGGAACAGTTCAGGGGAGACCTGCGTACCCGTGACCCACTGGGCCTGCTGGAAATGGTAGCCCTCCTGCTGAGATGTACCACGGACAGGGATCCAGACGGGGACTTTGGCACCTTCGCCCGCTACGTGGTTTAGCTGAAGGGTCCCTCCGTCCCTGTACATTATCCCCTCAGACAGTTCTGGGTCACTGAGGCAACCACGGAGGATGTGAACCCTCTGAACGCGCCACGTCTTCAGCATGGATAGGGTTAGGGTTAGCATGGAGCATTTTTCAGTTTGAATGTCGGCAAACAAAGAAGATGGCTGATCTCACCTGTCCATCCAGTGGTAGCCGGCCTTTTCCACCCCAGCGTGGCTGTACCTCTGGGCCATTCCTTGCTACATCGGATGCAGGGACCTTTCTGTCTCAGCCTGAACCATCACCCCAGGACACAATGAGCCAGTTCTCATTCATCACTGCGAAACTGGACATGGCTCCAGATGCCAGTGTCACCTTCCTCGCCATCTTCCTCGTGTGGTCCGACCTGAAAACCTGCCCCAACGTGCCCTGGAGGAGCTTGGTCAGAGACGGCTGTTGACGCTTGAACTCATCCAGCAGGCAGTCAGTCAGGTAGAATCCGGACACAGACACCCCACCCCAACCTTCTTGGTCCTCGTATGACCCGAAAGCACGTGGCCGATCTTCCATCCTCACGTACTGGCCGATGGTTCTCTGTCCGTACGCCCCAGCCTCGGCCTCCCTGACGTTCTGTACGGCGTGCAGATATGCCAGGTGAGCTCGTTCATACTTGAGGTGCATGAGCTCATTCACCTGGTTCGCCATATTGGTCGGTGACTTGCCAGAACGCCGCAGTTCATCCATTACCGACTCCACACAGCCTTCTTGTGAGTCAGGAATGCAGGCAAAAGGTTAGTAAAGCGCACGGGCAGCTTCTCCACCCATGGAGGGTGGTCAGCGGACCAGTTCCTGCGACAGGCCTTGCAGCAGAGTCGCGAGGAAAAGATCAAATACTGGCCACGGACGCTGACGATCACTGGAGGTCTGCCCACGCCTGCAGAGACCACCTGAGGACGAGGACAGCTATGGAGGCACGGCAGGATGTCATTGTTCTTCAACCTGACCATGATGTGGCTCTCTGGCTTCCAAATGAAAAATGGATGGAGCTGAAAAACGTTGGGGGACGGGAGCTCAGCCACCATGTCCAGTAGCTCCGGCTGAGGAGGAAGACGCCAAAGAGAAATTGCGTTCCCAGGGTTATGCACTGGTCGGGACCCAGGCCACAACCCAAGTTGTTGAAGCTCCGTCCTCATCCACAGCTTTTGATGTTGTGAGCAGATCCACTTGCTCATGTCGTGGTCAGGGACAGGCATGGGAACAGGAGCTATGGGAACTAGGATAAAGTAAAGAAGACAGTTGAACAACATAAAGTTCTCATTACTGAATAGACAATTTCAGTGCCCCCGCCCTCACATGATATAAACACACGATACAAGGAAACAAACACGCGCCTCGGACACTTGGTTTCATTCCAGAGCTCACACGTCAGATTTTTTCCATGTCAGTGACAAAGAATCGTGTCAATTTGAATTACCCCGGGACACTTTATTATTGTTCAACACCCCACGGAATGGGGGAAATTCCATGGTTTAACATCCCACTCTTTTGGTCTTGGGTAGAGTCCGTCAAAGGAGGCACTCTGCCGTCAGAGGTCTGTGCCGTGCAAGAGTCAGGTCCTGAAAACAAGTGCAGACTTGCTATTAA
Source organism: Takifugu flavidus (assembly GCF_003711565.1). Taxonomy (NCBI): domain Eukaryota; kingdom Metazoa; phylum Chordata; class Actinopteri; order Tetraodontiformes; family Tetraodontidae; genus Takifugu; species Takifugu flavidus. The sequence continues at coordinate 74,380 of NW_026621892.1, read as the reverse complement.
GAAATTACAGTCACTTCACCTGATGACAACATGGAAAGAACAGTCAGCTGGACATTACAGAGACATCAGGTTGTTCATCAGCCCTAAATAAAAAAAAAGGAAACATACCTGAAGTTGAGTGGGGCTCCTCTACCTTTGTGAGACCCTCTGTCTCTGTCACCAGGAAGGCCAGCTGTGGGGGGAGGGGCACAGGTCTCTTCCTCTTCACACCTGGTGAAGCTGGAACAGCTGCAGGTACGGTCATTTTCAAAAATGAAATGACTTTATTTAAGGCAGCTGCAGTTAGCAGAACACTTGATTGGATGAACAGAATTACAATGTTTTTACCATCAACTAGTGATGCCTGTAGCTCAGCGGTATCTCCAGGTGGGGCTTTGGAGCGTGTGGCAGATGGAACTAAAAAGACAACATTAGTTTAGTCAGTTCAGATTCAATGAGTTGTGAAGACGCCGTTATTAGTAGAAATTCAAGCAGCCTTATCGTTACTCCTCCTGCTTTTTAGAATTTTACATCATTAAAATGAAAACAATATAATCGTCTCATTCACACCAATTGAAATGACAATGTTAATCAGCGCTCTTGAGGCCGAGCAGGAGGAGCATTGTGACTCGGTCAACAAACATGCATTCGCGTGTTCGTACCCGTGCATCGAAACTGTTTTTCAACGAAGCAGCAAAGAGAACAAAAACAAACACTTACCCTCCTCCTCATAGTCAATATCAGTTCATCATTGCACGGATCAATTCATAGTCCTCACGACGGTTATTATCACACCAACATATGAAGAGTAATATTAAAGGAACTCGGCCAGAACATCAAGAACACAAAAATAATAAGATAAGTTTCAGATTTGGAGAGGAATTCTTCATGGAAAGGAACGGAACTCCAGCTCTGAAACCTATTTTTCAGAAACCTGTCTTTGCTCCTGGTGGCACTCTCGGCAGGGCGGCTGCTGCTACTGGCATAGCATCTGCACACAGATGAAAAGAAAAACAATAGAAATCAGATACGGCATGGACTTTGTTTGTCTGACATGAAATAAATGTGGTAACGGTGTATTTACAGCTCTGGACTTGCAGATCAGAGTTATGGATGCTCAGCATCTCCCTTTCCATCTCCACGTCCTCCTCCATGGCTGTGTTAAAGACAAAAATACCGGCTACAGGTTATTAGTAGAAAAGAAAAAAACCTTTTCCCAAAGTTGAACTTGTCACATGAAGGAATTAGCATACCCAGGGGCTCAGCTGGGGCCTTCATGGGATGCTCAGCAGGTGTGGAAGATGTGGTGGGCTGCTGCCTCTTCAGCAGGTTCTGCTGCAACCTGGACATTCGTGTACCTGGAACGCAGCGCCTGCCTATGACAAAATCAGCATAGCCATCACCTCTGCTGTCCCAGATCTCCTTCCACCTGCTCTTGGCTCGGGCACCAAATCCAACCAGCTGGTCGTCTTCAGATGAGGCAGTCACTCCATCCCCTCTTCCGGCCTCATAAGTGAGGAGAGCCTGGATTTCTTGGAAACTGAGGGCATAACTCACAAATGACTGGAGGCTGTCCTTACTGTGGCTGTCAGCCATACAGAGACCTGCTGCCTCCTCGCTCTGCACGTTCTTGATCAGATACACGGTGTATCCTACGTCATTCTGGAAAAGCCATCTGAATGACTTCCCTTATATTTACCAAACTGCAGGACATAGTCTCCCTGCACCTCCATCTTATCTGAGGGATCCCCCCCTCTTTGTCGGATGACGGCCAAAGCGTTCTGCCGTACGAGGTCCTCCCTCATGGCCGCAGACTTGTCCTGAGGAGTGGAACTCACCCGTTTGGCTTCATCAGATGGCTCCTGGAGGAGAAACCCAAGAGGCCCCTTGCGGAACACGACCCGAAGTTTCCCAGGGAAAAAGGCGAATTGCTTCTGCATGTTGAGCTGACATAAAGGAAAAATGTCTATTAATTTTCTCATTTTTATTAGACACTGATAAAACAGTTCCACCCATTTTTCACATCACACCTGATAAATGTGATCAAAGGAATCTTAGGCCAGTAAAATTTAAAGTGTGGTACCATGTGTAAAGCTCTGTGTGTGTGTGTGTGTGTGTGTGTGTGTTTGTGAGTGTGCGCACACATGCAATTATCATGTAGGTGTGAAAGTGTAAGATCAAGGTTGTTGGGGTGTCGATTCAGGAGTTCAGAAGGTCAGTACCTGGTGTGGCTAGTGAGGAAAAAACTGGAAAGTGATGGTGTGTGTGTGTGTGTAGGTGTGTGTGTGTCTGTGTGTGTGAGTGTGAGAGAACATGTTGGGGGGGGGGGGGGGGGGCAGGAGGACAGTATCCCCTCTCAAAGACATTGGAAACAAAAACACACATTTGATGTAATAAAATGTAATACTACCACTACTAATATTACTACTAATAATAATTATAGTAATAATAATAATACCGAGATTTCAGTGCCACGACAAGTAAATCGGTTACTTGAATATAAAATATGAACAAGTTCATTCATCACTATCGTGTAATTTAATTTATGAAAAACTAGCTTGACAAGATATGAGTATATTGGAGCATGACAAATACAGTACATTATAATTTAGGGCCAATTATAACACGTTCCTTGCTAATTTAGGACAAAATTGACCACAGCCTATGCACAATTACGAAAAGTTTCCTCATTAATTTAGTAGGAAATCAAGCCCAAACTTACCTTCAGCGAAGTTTACCAAAGAATGAACCAAGAATGGCCGATCCTCCGGAGAGGAGCCGCTCTTCATAGAAACGGCAGAACAGCGCCACGGGATGATAGCGGCCGGAAATATATTGCGTCCGTAGTGGTAGCACTACCATTGAAAATGATTGGGAAACGGTTTAGGGCCGTTTAGCTCCCGGCCATGGCAAATTGCTTTTAAGATGATTTCATTTATCGGAGTTGAATCTTGTTTGATTTTTTTGAAGGCGTTTCACCTCTCATCCAAGAGCCGATCTACGCAGATTTGATGATATGACGCTCATAGGCTATATAGCCTTTTCTTTTTGGGGGGAATGGATTGGAGGTTGCTCCAACTTTGAGGTTTGGACTGTGACAAAGCAAAATGGACAACCTCCACCAGAATAAGTGTTTCAAGAAAATAAGTTTGAGAGTATTAACTTCAAAAGGCCATTTTCTTGCACATGCTCTTGCTTACGGCCATACCACCCTGAGAACGCCCGATCTCGTCCGATCTCGGAAGCTAAGCAGGGTCGGGCCTGGTTAGTACTTGGATGGGAGACCGCCTGGGAATACCAGGTGCTGTAAGCTTTTTGCACTCTTCCACTGGGTCAGCAGATGCCGCCAGTCTTCCTGATAATTATCCAGCTGAATCAGAATCAGAATCAGAAGCAGATTTATTGCCATTGTTCATGTAATACAGTACACAGTATTACAGAAGCTAGGAATTTGTCTTGGTGTGACGCTGCGACATTCACCATAAAGAAGACAACACTAAGATAAATTAAAAAAAATAAGACTATATACAGTATATACATAAATGGTAAGAAATAGTGCAGGTCCATGCAGGAGTAATGTGATGTTCGTGAGTCCGACTGGCTGCTGTACGTGGTGCTTAAGTGATAAGTCACTTGGTGTTCAGCAGCCTGATGGCAGAGGGGAAGAAGCTGTTCGTGTAGCGGGAGGTTTTGGTCCGAATGGACCGTAGTCTCCTGCCTGAGGGGAGGGGGGAAAACAGTCCGTGACCAGGGTGGGAAGGGTCGGCCGTGATCCGACCTGCACGCCTCCAGGTCCTGGAGATATACAGGTCCTGGATGGATGGAAGCCTGCAGCCCATCACCTTCTCGGCAGCGCGCACGACGCGCTGCAGCCTTAGTCTGTCCCTGACAGTGGCACCAGCAAACCACACGGTGATGGAGGAGGTGAGGATGGATTCGATGATGGCCGTATAAAACTGCGCCAACATCCTGGGAGGCAGTTTGAGCTTCCTCAGCTTCCGTAGGAAGAACATCCTTTGCTGGGCCTTCTTGATGAGGGAGCTGATGGTTGGCTCCCACTTAAGGTCCCGGGCGATGGTGGTGCCCAGGAAGCGGAAGGAGTCCGCGATGTGATGGGGGAGTCCATGAGGGCAAGGGGGGGCAAAGGGGCTGTGACTTTCCTGAAGTCCACAATCATCTCCACTGTTTTCTGAGCGTTCAGCTGCAGGTTGTTGTGTCCGCACCAGGACACCAGTCGAGCCACCTCCCTCCTGTAGGCAGTCTCATCGCCATTGGAGATGAGCCCGATGAGGGTGGTGTCATCCACAAACTTGATCAGCTTGACAGACTGGTGGCTTGAGGTGCAGCAGTTTGTGTATACAGGGAGAAGAGGAGGGGGGGAAGTACACAGCCCTGGGGTGATCCAGTGCTGATGGTGACGGAGTCTGAGACAGTCTTCCCCAGCCGCACGTACTGCCTCCGATCCGTCAGGAAGTGAGTGATCCACCTGCAGAGGGAGTCAGGCACACTAAGCTGGGACAGCTTGTCCTGTAGCAGAGCGGGGCGGATGGTGTTGAACGCAGAGCTGAAGTCCACGAACAGGATCCTCGCGTAGGTTCCCGGGGAGTCCAGATGCTGCAGGATGGAGTGAAGGGCCAGGTTGACCGCGTCGTCCACAGATCTGTTGGCTCTGTAGGCGAACTGCAGTGGATCCAGGAGGGGGGTGGTGATGGACTTGAGGTGTGGCAGGATCAGGCGCTCTAAGGACTTCATGACTACAGAGGTGAGCGCCACAGGTCTGTAGTCGTTAAGCCCAGTGATCCGTGGCTTCTTGGGGACAGGGACGATGGTTGAGGTTTTGAGGCAGGCTGGCACCTGGCACGACTCCAGGGAGGAGTTGAAGATGTCTGTGAAGACAGGAGTCAGCTCCTCTGCGCAGTGCCTCAGGGTGAGGGAGACACGCCGTCCGGGCCAGGGGCCTTGCGCGGGTTTCAACCTGGCGAACTGCCTGCGCACATCCTGTTCACTGATGGTGAATGAAGGGGGGGAGGAGGGGGGAACTGGTGGTAAGTGATGGGGGGGGACTGATGGTGAGTGGAGGGGGGTAGGAGGAGGGGACTGCCTTTGATGGAGTGAGGTCCATGGGGGCAGTGGCACTGGGGGGAGGGGAGGTGTTGGGCATGGCTGACGAGGTGTCAAAGCGGGCATAGTGGAGGGACAGGCTCTGACAAAGGGCTTTGTCGTCCTGACCCTTTGAAGCCTGAGGCCTGTAGTCGGTGATCTGCCTCAGGCCTCTCCACACAGAAGCAGAGTCGTTAGCAGTAAACTGCTGCTGAAGTTTCTCCGAATACACAGATTTAGCTCTCCTCAGTTCCTTGCTAAACCGGTATTTGGCCTCTCTGTAGCAGTCTCTGTCTCCACTTTTCAGCGCTGCTTCCTTTTCTTTCCTGATCTGTCTGAGTCTCGGTGTGAACCAGGGCTTGTCATTGGAATAACTCACCCTAGTGCGCGTTGGTAGAATGCGCTCCTCACAAAAGTGGATATATGAGGTCACAGTGTCCGTGTACTCATCCAGATCATGTGTGGCCCCTTTAAACATGTCCCAGTCAGTTGTATCCAAGCACGTGCGCAGCTCCTCCACAGCCTCACTGGTCCATCTCTTCGTGGTGCTCACGGATGGCTTTATTAGTTTAAGTTTCTGTCTGTATGTGGGGATCAGGTGGACCATCACGTGATCAGACAGTCCTAGGGCAGCACGGGGGACGGCCCGATACGCGTCCTTCACTGTGGTGTAGCAGTGATCCAGCGTGTTCTCTGCTCTGGTGGGGCATTTGATAAACTGTTTGTACCTGGGTAGCTCGTATCTCAGGTTGCTCTGATTAAAGTCACCAAGCACGATAACCAGAGCGTCGGGATAGGTCCGCTCCACTTGTTGAATACAGTCCGCGAGCGTGCGCTGAGCCTCGCGCACGTCCGCATCTGGCGAGATGTAAACAGAGGCCAGAATGAATGAAGCGAACTCACGCGGAGAATAGAAGGGTCTGCAGTTGATGAAGAGGTATTCCACAGCAGGAGAACAGTGCTGGGAGATCACAGTCACATCAGTGCACCAGTCGCTGTTGATGTAGAAGCAGACTCCACCGCCTGCTCTCTCCCCAGAGCGCCAGGAACAGCTGGAATCCCCCGAGGAGGAACAGCTGGAATCCCTCGAGGAGGAACAGCTGGAATCCCCCGAGGAGGAGCGCACTGTCCGGTGTCTCTTTCCTGAACCAGGTTTCAGTGAAGCAGAGAACGCACGAGGTGGAGAAATCTTTAATCCGCATCAGCAACTTCAGCTCGTCCATTTTGTTACAAAGTGAGTTGACGTTGGACAGAAAGATCCCAGGCAGCGCCGTGCGCGAGCCTCTCCTGCGTAGTCTCGCCAGGGCACCGGCCCGTCTCCTCTCCTCCGCCGTCTCACCTTTTGGGCCAAAAAGTGAACCAGGTCGGCTGCAGGAGCCAGAAAAACTGGAAGTAAGTCCGTGGGGGTGAGAGTCCTGATGTTTAGTAGCTCTTCACGGGTGTAAGAGCAGGCAGACACACAATTACAAACAAAAATAGACAAACAAGAACGCAGCGAGACGCCAAGGCGACCGCTCTGGGCGCCATTTTGGATGATTAGATGATTGCTGGATGCAGGTGAAACAGTAAATACTAAACCCTAAAGATTCTGAAGGCATGATGTAAATAGTAACGTATAATACAGACATTTGAAGAGACAATTAAGAGAATGTTTTCATGCTTCTAAGAGTGGCCGAGGAGCCATTTAGAACTGTATAAAGATGCATTGTGTGATACCAGGAACTAATTTAACTTCAAGGCGAAGCTGCTGCTTCTGCTTTGTCGACCATCGACTGATCTCCTGAAAGTCCACCAGCGCTTTTTAAAAACTGAATTTTTCATCTATGGAGGGAGTAGACGGCAGATGTTTCCACAGATGCTCTTCACCAGTGGTCAGTAAGTGATGCAGCAGATGAGCGGGAGTTGACTGGCTTCAACCAGCTACTGTCTCAATGTCTCCAGCCCATAGTGTGGATTCTTTACAAGATCAGACAGCAGCTTCACTCCTGAATCCTGCAGCTGGTTCTGACCCAGGTCCAGTTCTCTGAGATGGGAGGGATTGGACCTCAGCACCGAGGCCAGAGAGTCACAGCTGATCTCTGATAAACTGCAGCACCACAGCCTGGAAAAGGAATAAATGGGCAAATAAAAACACATTTCTAAATCTGAAAATGAAGAGAAAAGCAGAAAATGTAAAGAAATTTAGAAAAGACCAACAGAGGCCTCCTGACCTGAGAGTCTCCAGCTTACAGAGAGGATCCTGGAGAAAACCACAGAGCAGCTTCACTCCTGAATCCTGCAGCTGGTTCCAACTCAGGTCCAGTTCTCTGAGATGGGAGGGATTGGACCTCAGCGCCGAGGCCAGAGAGCCACAGCTGATCTCTGATAAGCTGCAGCTCCTTAATCTAATAAAGAAGGGAACTTTTATAAGGTTATAAGTGAAACCAGTATTCATCTGAATGGTTAATCAAAGGCATGATCTGTAAATATTTAATTTAGTTACAGGTTAAAAAATGATAGTAATATGTAATTACCACAATTCCAACCTCTCAGGTTTGCACTGTTCCAAAGGAGAATATATATTGTTCTGGCCCTCACTCTTCCCAGGTCTCCCACCTCTTTCCCTCCCATCTCATCATGGAGATCCATCTCACCTGTGGCTCATCTTTAAAGGCACAACCTGTCTCAGATGACTTCCTGTCTCCCTCACCATCTCCCTCCTCGTTGGCTGGTGTCTACCAGGCACCCTCACCTAGTTTTGTCTAATTTTGGTTACCATCTGTGGGCTTTTTCATTGTCCTTAAATCAATTTATCATGAATAAGTGGTCCCCGTGTGGCCCTCCCTCCTGAAGGAACTGGGCACAACACACACACTCAGAAAGTGTGAGGACCCTCGGATGGAATAATGGACATTTTTGAGAATGGTGTTTACCCCAGAGTTTCCAGTCGGCAGTTGGAAAGTGGAGAAACCCAGAGCAGCTTCACTCCTGGATGCGCAGATGGTTCTAATCAGGTCAGTTCTCGAGATGGAGGGATTGGACCTCATCGCCGAGGAGGCCAGAGAGTCACAGCTGATCTCTGATAAACTGCAGTCAATCAATCTGAAAAATGCAGGATGAGGTTATACGGTGCAGGTCTGCATGAGAGAGAGAAATGGACACTTCTTGTCAAAGTGACAGGTTGACCTTTCCCTGAACCCGCCCACATCTGTCCCCCCCCCCCCACCTCCCTTTCCCACCTTTCCGGCCTTTCCCTTCCGCCTTTTTTTAAAAGGGAGGAGGAGGTGGATCCCCCCCCCCCCGCCTTTCTCGCTTGCTCGCCTGTTTTTAATAAGGGCAACAGTTACAAAACAGTTACAAAACAGTTTTGCCATAGTCCTGGCATAGCCATCCGTGGACAACATGAGTAGTTCTACATCCGTGATTGGTGAGACGGCTGTGACCGTTATAAGAGAATTGTGTGGAAAAGTAGTTGAAAAATCCACGGTGTTTGTACAGCGTTCTCAGGCGTCACCTTGTGAGCCTTTGCAGCAAGAATGGTCTTTGGAGCCTTATAGTCAAACAGGGAGTTTTGGGTATGTGTTCCGTTACAAGACGGGGGAGCTGATTCTCTATCAGCGGGAAGAATCTTCCAGTGAGGGCCCTATGTTGTCGGCTACGATGTCTTCCAATGACTGGGGTGTGTTGAAACTGATCAAACCGAGAATGGTGTGTGTGACTGAAGAAGGCTGTGAAGAAAGAAACAACACAGAACAGAAACCTTCCACAGAACAAACATTTGTGAGCATTTGGTTGACGAAAACCTCGGGTACGGGAAGATGGTTCTATCGTGCTAGCTACAAGATGCAGATGGAAGAGATGTCAGGGAAACCGAGACAGTATTTTGTCTTGGATCTTTTTAGCTCAGACTGTGGGGTTTTCAGCAACGTGTTGACTCTACCTCTTGCAGCATGGATCGAAAAGATGCATGAAATGGATGATAAAATCACAAAATTTTTTCACCATTGTCGTCTTTGGAACAACACTGTGGTGACGAAAAAAAGAGTCCTCCCTCGTGTAAGCCCACACCCATATCTCAAATGTATAAAAGACGTTCGTCTGAACCATACGTTACCCACTACCGGAGTGAAACACTAAGGAGAGCATGTCTACCAACAGAAGCGTCAAGAGCGGATCTGACACTCCGAGCAATTCCTATCTGTGGGATGAGGATGAGACACAAGCGGAACGCCCTCAACGTCGGCTTCGGCCTCGCAGGCTGGACTTTGACTCACTCATCCAACGCTTGGATCCCACGGATTCTAAGGAGTCTCTCACTCCTTGGCTAAGCCCTCCACCAACCCCACCCCTCGGACGCTCGGCATCGGATCCTGGGGTGTCCAGTCCTCACTCACCCTCACTGACACCACCCGTCAGAGACTCAGCATCACTTCCAGAGCTGTCCGAGTCTCTTCTCCAAGGCAGAGATCCTGCGCCGTCTCCGGCTTCTTCACGTCCAGGTTCTCCAATCTCTGTGAGCGGTGTGGAGAGTCTTTCACGCTCAACAACCCCTGATCTGCCTTTGCCCGACGACGCATCGGATCTCCCCGGGGCTGTATGTAACGGTGCTGACCAGCTTGACGGCTGGGCATCTGAATTCTTTGGTCTGGTAAAAAAAGGCGTTCTTCATCTACTTAGCGTCGTCCTGGACCTGTACAAGGGTGAGGTTTGCAACGGATGTCGGATCGACCACCCCAGCCAGCGCCAACACCAGTGTTTGGATGTGATCGAACCGGGTTTCTACCGCAACAACTTTTACATGTTGATGAAAAGACTCTACACACCCAAGTTCATTCCTGCTATTCAAAATTTCCTGAAAGCGTGCGGTGTCAACGCTGACTACGTGAAAGTCAAGATCGCCGCAGAGACCCTTTTGTTCGAGCTGAAATCCAACGAATTAATCTACACTCCCATCCAACAAATGTACGAGAGTATCGCCGACAACGACAGCGAGATTAAACAGGAACATCTGGACACGGTGACTCAGTACTGGACTGAAAACACTTATATCTGAAAATGGTGTTTTCAGATATAAAATGGGGAGCTTCTGGGGAAAAGTTGTAAACGATGTAGAAGGTGTCAAGATCCATTGATCAAGGGTCAGATAATAAACATCTTGTACCAGGCTATTGAGAACAAAACGGCTTCAAACAAAAACATCTTGCTGGAAAAAACCAGAACGTGTGCAGGACCCGCACTTTGGGAAGAGATGGTAAATGACACGATGCTTATGAGCAAATCTGGATTGTCGGATTGTTTTAAAGTAATTTTTAAAGAACTGTCCAACGATGTTGTAAAACCATGTCATATGATAGCCTTTTATGCTTTGCTCATTGATGTGACCAGCAGACTTGTGCAAAACAACCATTCTGTAAGCATCTTGGAAGAACTTGGAAAATTACACGATGATATCTGCCTCAGTCTAGATCATAAAGTCTTAACTCAAACTCTATTGATGATAACGCATTGGTCTTGGACTAGTTTTTGACTATCTGTACTTTCACTTTACAAATGTTACAAATGTATTTGTTCATGTTACTCACAAAATGTATTTACTCATGTTACTCACAAAATGTGTATGCTAAAGATTTCTTAACAGCTAATAAAAAAATAAATACCTCTCAAACGAGCATCCCTTCTCATTCTGTTTTCAACATGTCTGAGACACGCTTCATGGAAAAAGTGTACTATGATCCCGCGCATCCCGGTAGCCTCGGTGGTGTAGAGCGGCTCCATAAGGGGGTGCAAGAAGAAATGGGAAAGACGGTTCCTCGAGAAAATGTTAAAACATTTCTACAGGGACAGGACGCTTACACTCTACACAAACCGGCCAGGATACATTTTCCAAGAAACAGGGTTTTCGCCCCCCGCCCTTTAAACCAATTTCAAGCGGACCTGTGCGATATGCAAGCCCTGTCGGAGCATAATGACGGATATAATTATTTATTAACGGTCATAGACATATTTTCCAAAAAAGCTTACGTCAGGGCTCTGAAGAGAAAATCAGCGGCTGAGGTGGTAAAGGCGTTTGAATCCATTTTTGAGTCAAGTCAGACGCCTGAAAAAATACAAACTGATGCGGGGAAAGAATTTTTTACAAGAGTTTTGAAGCTTTGATGAGAAAACACAATATCGTTCATTTTTCCACCGCCAGCCACCTTAAGGCCTCTGTGATTGAAAGATTTAATCGTACATTAAAAGGTAGAATGTGGAGATATTTTACAGCAAACAACACTCTGCGATACACCGACGTCTTACAAGACTTGGTGAAAAGCTATAATCACAGTTATCACAGCAGTATCAAGATGAAAACCGCTGAGGTAACCTCGGAGAACACTTTTAAAGTGTTTCAAAACTTGTACGGTAAATCTGAAAACCGACGGAAGGTTGAAACCAAGATGAATTTCAAGAAGGGGGACCTAGTTAGAATTTCAAAACTGAGAGGAGTGTTTGATAAAAAATATGAACAGAGTTTTACGAACGAGGTGTTTACGGTATCTGAACGCATCCCTCGCGACCCTCCAGTGTACAAGTTAAAAGATTACGATGGAGAACCCATCCAAGGGTCATTTTATGAGCCAGAGCTACAAAAGGTAACGATGGGGGAAGACAGACTTTTCCACGTAGAAAAGATTCTGAAGCATCGCGTCGTCAGGGGTGAAAAGCAAGTCTTTGTAAGTTGGAAAAACTGGCCGGAGAAATTCAACAGCTGGATCAAAGCCGCAGATTTAAAGAACGTATAAAAATCAACTCGCGATCGCAACGGATATCATTTCATCATGTACGGTCCGAAGGACGAGGGTTTTTTTATTACCCTACCCTCCAACGCCAGCGTCGATGTTTTTAAAGAAAACACGAGTTCCAGTTACCGCGTGGATTTGCCTCAACATATCGATTTAGAGGGAAGCTGGGAAGTAGCTTTAACGCAGATTTCATACCCGCACACCTTTTATCACCTTTATCAGGAGGATGCCTACTTTTACTGGAGGGAAAAACCTCAAGAACCGGCCACGGAGAGCAAGGTGCATCGTCAAGAGATGAGACAATCATATTTCAACGGCATCTCAGCCTTTAGATTCGAGATGGACGGACAATTTAGAAGAATAAAGTCTGATATTTACCTCGTCTATGACAGTCTTTCGAAAAGATTTGATTTCCAATCGGGAGGTAAAACCCACGTACTCTTCGAAGGACCCCTGGCATATTTGATGGGTATGAAATCAGGGGAATGGTTTACGTTTGACCAAAGGTATGCGTACTATCCCTGCGATTTACGAGCTGGGTTTTATCACATGTATTGTTACAGCGACGTAGTTGCACCGCAGATGGTCGGCGACGTTTATGCGCCACTTTTGAGAACGATTGATGTAAAAGGAACGTTCGGTGAAATCGTCACACAGTATTTCAATCCTGCTTACTATTTACCGGTGTCCAAAAACCACATTGAAAACATTCAGGTGGAGATAAAAACGGATCAAAACAAACCGGTAAAATTTTCATACGGCAAGACTATCGCGACTCTCCACTTTAGACCTAGAACTTGAACCCCAGGGTTATATATATTCCAATCGCCCGCGTCCTCATCATTCATTTTCAGGAGGCTGATCAGCTATCCACACACAAAGTGTTCAAGGCTAAGAGAAAAATAGAGAAAAAGAAAATGGCTCGGGTAGGTTTGAGAGAAGATCCTCACCGATTTGTACAATATTATGAGAGTCAAGTAGGGGGGAATTTGCCGGGGTTTTACGGTGCACCGGTCATGTACGGTCGGGGGATAGGATCTTTGTTTTCTAAATTATTTCGTTTCGTCAGCCCTTTGGCCAAGAAAGGTTTCGAAATAGCTAAACCTCATCTTAAAGCCGCTGCGAGTAACATCGCCTCCAACGCCGTCAAACACGTGATGGAACGGTTCGCCGGTGATCAAGAGATGAAGCAAGAAGGATCCGGGGGCATTATGGTGTTGTCGCGTAGGAAGAGAAGACGACCCCCCGGAGAACGCATCCCCTCGAGCTTTAATAAACAGCCGTTCGGTAAAAGGAAGAAATCAGTTGCAAAAGGCCGTCGTGTGAAGAAGAAGTCCGTCCGGAGCTCTGATATTTTTTAAGAATATCTTTTCTTTGAGAAAAAAGAAAATGGCTCTAGTACATCAGAAATCTCCAGAGTGTACTCTGGCCGAATTGGATTTATTTTCAGCACCTATGACGCAGCTGTCTATCGATGAAAAAACCTACACGGAAATTTCTCCCCTGTCAGCCATCACCGACGGGGGACCCATTGAGTTTTTCATCCCCGGAGACGGGGACCGGTATCTGGATCTGAACGACACTCTGTTGCATCTCCGTGTAAAAATCACCAACCCTAACGGATCGAACCTAGCTAATGACGCAGCGGTGGGTCTTATCAATTATCCTCTAAATACAATTTTCAGTCAATGCGACGTGACCCTGGGGGATCGACTCATCTCTCAGTCGAGCGCTACCCACCCCTATCGCTGCATGATTGAGACCCTGCTCAACTTTTCACCGGACACGCTCTCCAGTCAGTTTACCGGGGGTCTTTTTTACAAAGATACCGCCGGGTCAGTGGACTCTATCGTGCTCGTGAACGGTCCAAATAATGGGCTAACGAGGAGAGCCGCGTCCACAGCCCGTTCCAGAGAAGTACACCTGCTCGGTCCTCTCCACGGGGACATCTTTTTCTGCGAGAGACTATTGCTCAACTCTGTCGATTTGAGAATTAAACTGACGCGAGCCAACGATGCTTTCTGCCTCATGGGGGCGCGTGACTCTGCTTTTAGCCTAAAAGTACTGGGGGCTTCCCTATTTGTTAAAAAAGTAGCCGTGTCCCCGCAGTCAGGTTAGGTCACGCCGCCGCCTTAATGAAGGGCAACGCTCTCTACCCCCTTTCACGCGTTAATGTGAAAACTTACTCTATTCCGGCAAACTCTAGGGTTTGCAACCAGGAGAATCTGTTTCTGGGTAGCATACCAAAGTACGTGGTTCTGGGTATGGTACACCACGAGGCTTTCACAGGAAGACGAGACCTGTCGCCTTTTAATTTCAGACACTATGACATCGAATACCTGGCTCTCTGTCAGGACGGCCGGCAAGTTCCGGACCTAAAGCTTTCCAACCCGATTTTAACAACGGGGTGTCCGTCAGAGAATTCTACAACATGTTCCTGGCTACCGGGAGACATCTCAAAGATTTACCCCTGAGTATCAGCCGTGATGACTTTAATGACGGCTACTCTCTGTTTGTGTTTAATCTCAATCCGAGCGATGACAACGACGCACTGTCTACCGTCTCAAACGGAAACCTCAGGCTGGAGTTGAGATTTAGAACACCCCTGCCGCACACCGCGACCCTTATCGTCTACGCCTGTTACGATTCTATTCTGGAGATCAACGCCAAGAGGCAGGTGCTGGTGGACTATTATTAAAAGATGGACAACGTTCAACTAGAGAACCTTCTGCATAGCCTGCTGGGAGATGTGTTTTGCGGGGTGTGGGCGTCCGATCAACTGCCCATGCTGAATCCCTCTTTTAGAACCCCGGCCTACTTTATCGTCAACACACATCCGGCTCACATGCCGGGGGAGCACTGGTTAGCTTTGACGCTGGAAAATGGTGGCATAGCCACCTTTTTTGATTCTTATGGATTTCCGCCGGACTTTGATCACTACCCTCCGAGCATCTTACAGTTTCTGGAAAAACGTTCTAAAAACATTGAGTACCACGACGTTCAGTTGCAGCACCACATGTCGACGGTCTGCGGACAACATTGCATCTATTACCTCTGTCACCGCGCGTGCGGGCTATCTTTTGATCAAGTACTGTCTTTGTACAATGATGATGTAATAAAGAATGACTTCATGGTGTACGACTATGTGAGGAAATATCAGCGCTGTATTAGAAATAAAATCAATGGTCCCTCCAAGCAGGGGTGTTGTTTTTTGCAATGTTTTAAAGATTTTTAAAGTTTTTGAATGAATGACTGTACGCTCGAAAAAATGTTTAATAAACGCTTTATTGGTAAAAGACAAAACTTTGTGTATTACATTTATTCACGATGAAATGTTAATCCAACGCGGGGGGTCATTTGTTCGTCTTCTAGTTTTTGACGGTAGATCCGCAGGTGTTTCAGAGTCTTGAGATCCGATCGCATCCATCTTGAGGAGTCGGTATTGATTACGCGCTCGTGGGTTACTTATAGAAGACAAAGGGATGTTTAATTCTGAGAGAGTATTTAAAAAATGTGTCCATCCGGGAGGTTCAGAACCCTCTGATTTTTTTTTTTAAAAGGAAACAAGAGTCGTTTGAATAGATCGATCATGTGAGACCCTTTTACAACGTTGCCCCGGTACACAAATTCCCCTTTTGTATTCCAAACATCGTGACGGTCGGATAATTTCTTTAAGACGTATTCGGCGTTCTTGCGATCTCGCGGTGGGAGGCTCTGCAACACGTCGTCGATGATGCTATCGGACGTCCGTACGTCCGTCCCAGAATCTGCCTCTGCCTCCGTCTTTGTCAGATTCTCTGTCAGATTCTCTGTCTGATCCTGCTTCACAAAGGTCAGATATCTTTGCAGTAACGCGTTATATTTTTAATTTTTTCATGAGAGCTCAGCCCCTGCTCGTTTAAGATGGCTCTCATCCTAGCATCCAAATCGTCCTCCGCGACATCTCTGATGGACTGGGAGGGTCGCGTCAGGCGGTTGAGTTGATGAGGGGTGACGAGAAACATTTTTTGGGCCTTTTTCAAAGTCATTTTCGTATCAATCCTCCGACGAGGTTCCCGATCAAAGGTACCACCGCTGAGAGGAGAGGTAAAAGAAATCCGCCCGTCTGCTTCTTTAGAACCTGTTGCTTCCTCTTTAAACTGGTTCTTTTATCAGCCAACAGTTTGATAATTTTTTTCTGTCTCTTCAGTTTTTTAAATTGAGAAGGAGTCAGGGGGACGTTTCCTTTTAGAAGATTTAAAGAAATCTCACACAGTGTCTGGATAAAATCCGGGGAGCTGTGAATAAGAATGTCTCTACGTTTCTTGGGTGTGGCACGGTACAGGGCCTTCAGCAGGGGTGCGTTTCTTTTTATACGCGCTGACATGATGATCTACGTCGACGCTCTGGGGATGTAAACGGCCGCTTGCTGGTGAGGAAGTACACCCGTCCTCAGTCTGTACGGATCTGGGCAGACGGGGGTGAGATCCACTATTAAATACCCGTGAGGGTCTTTTGTGGCGTCTTCAAAACTCTCCAAGAAAAATGTCTTTTGTGATGGAAAAATCTGATGAGCCAATATATTCATTTGTAGTTTATCCCGTGGGTTTTTAAACATGACCAAATAATTGCTGTTCAAACTGATGGTCCGACTGTGTTTACCCTGGTGAAACACGTTTTGAGTCAACATCATAACGCTCATGTTTCTGTGGTGGCGATACTGTGTAAAAATCTTTACCACTTCAGGATGGTCAGAGGCTTGAAAAATAACATCGTCCAAAATAATCAAATGCTTTTGATCAGGAGGAAACAGTGTTTCATCTTCAAAAGAATCTGGCAGACCTTTGACAAATTTAATGTTTTTAATCATCTTTTGCAGTTCAGTGTACATAGGTTGAAAAGAGGTATAAATCCACACGATATTGTCAGGTACAACATTTATTACACGGTCAGTTTTCCAATACATTTTTTACAAAATAGGTCTTTCCACACCCGCTCGGACCCACGATTAAACAAGAAAAAGGAAAGATAAACCTAGGATCAAATTCAATTTCCTGCATTTCTAATACCCGAAAGGCAGAGTTGTTCCGTCAGCAAAGAGTCGTCTTTTGTCATACACCACCCTACATTTTTTATCAAATGACACATTTCTCAATGCAAAACCCTTTTTATCACGTCTGATGCTGTGTTGACGGATCTCGATCGTGTTTCCCTCTTGTTTATTACTCAGGTAACCCTCCACCAGCTCTCTGACACTGTCAAAGCTCACACGCTCACAACATTCCCGGGTCTGAGTGATACCTTTCACACGCATGACGACTTTCTTTTTATTTCGTGTTTGGTACGCGTAACTCTTGGGACCCGCCGCTGCAAACTCTTGAATGCTGTCACCATCCAGTTCATCCGTCAGGTCACCTAAATAGTTACCCAGCTCTAGAGGTTTCTCACCCTCTTTGACCAGATAGATTAAACTATCTGTGTCGATGTAAAACACTCTGTCTTGTAGTTTTTCCAGATAACTGTACAGCTTCAGTCGTGCGTGTGCTGTGGTGAATGCTGCAAAAAAAAACATTACTGTTTACCTGGGGGTTGAACGTACCTGTCGGTGTATTTCCACCTGATGAGAGCTCTGTTGCTGTGGAGAACGGAAAAGTATTCGACTTTGTATTTACCTGAAAACATGTAACTAAAGAATTCTTTAGGATCTGAGACAATGGTGGTTTTAAACAAATTATCTCTCTGTGCAAACTTTCCCCACAAACTGTTGAGACACAATTTAGCAACCTGTCTTTTCACAGGATTGGTCTCGATTTTGCCAGCATCTAAAAGAATGCCCTGATGCTCCTGATAGTCCCTGATGTATTTTTCCCTGCTCTCTCGGTCCGTCGCCTCAGCGGGGTAACCCGAGGCTTCCTGCTTTCCTTTCAAAAAGGTGTGTATGTAGTCGGTAAACACAGTGTCGCTGCTCTTGTCAAAGTGCCAGACTTCTGTAATTTTACCCACCCTGTACCCCACCTCCAGAGCTTTGATGAATTCAACGGTGACCCAGACCCCCGTCAGAGCTCTGCCCTCATCGTCGTGTTCGCAGGGGCCACCCTCATTGTTAGTTTCGGCACAGGTGCGACACAGTGTAAAGAGTAATTTACCTCCCTCACTTTTGTGCGGTAACACGGGGAATAAAAGACCTCGAGGAGGATACACAGTGGCTCTGATGAAGCCGTAGTAGCTGCGTGGGTCCTCGAAATCTTTGTAGATGATCACGGGGTGACCAAGGGGTAAGAGCAAGTACTGTTGACAAACGGGTACAGTGAGGTGACATCAACATAGTGGATGGTTTCATCGGGCGCTGCCGTGTGTCGCAGTTTTAAAGCGCTCGTTCTACCTCCGAAAAGTGCTTTTCGGGGGTTGAGAGGCTCAGGAGCGTTAAAGCAACGGAGAAATTCTTTAACCTCCGTGCATGTTGTTTTCATCTGGTTCCACGTGTGTTCTCTCATGACTACAACACGAACCCCATGTGTGGTCTGTAGCTCACTCACCCTCTTCTCACTTTTGTAGTGCAGTTCACCAAAGGTGACGCCTCTCATATCGCACTGTACTGTGGGATCAAAGCAACTGGGACAGCCGTGGTAAAAACATCCATGAAATTCCCAGACATGTTTTACACCGTCAATCTCAGCATATCCGTCTACGAAAAATGCACCAATCTGTTTTTCACCCATGTTTAGAGCATGCTGTATAAAGATTTTTTCTTTGTGCATCAACCATTCTAACCATTGAACCGATGCGCTAGAGAATCTTTTGCTCTGATTCAAATAGTTGTGAGGGCAGGGGATAGCCAGAGTGTTAGGAGTCAGATAATTGGTGCGAAACACCTTCATACAGGCTCCGGCTATGGTGATAGAACCAAAAGGGTCTACCCCCGTCTCACCTAGGAACTGATCTCTAAATTTAAGACTGCCCTGGGTGAGAATGTCAACATCATTTTTGCAGTACAGCGAGGCCTCCTTTTGGAAGTCAAAGGTACCTCGGCTGACCTCGTTGTACCACGGGTCAAATTCTTCCCGTTCGCGCACCGTCATGCGATCTACGCGTAGTCGGACGGAACGGGATAGGGCCCCACGTAATTGAGGTGAATTTCTGAGCTAAATTTGTGTGGGAAATACCCCTTGGTCTTGTCAGTGAATCCTAAGGCTTTGGGCATAGCGCTGAGACGCATGGGGAGAAATGACAGGGAATCTATGAATTTGAGACCATAATGGGATTCCTCAAAACTGAGGATTTTACTCCCGTTCATCAGAATCTGTTGTGGCGTCACATCCAGTTCCAACATACCTTTTAACACCAGATAACTGTCAAACCCCTTGGCATTATGGGCTATAAAGATGTTCTGTTTGTATCGTGGCTTCCTGAAATGCAAAATAAACATTTTAGCACAGTCAAGACCATAAAACGCCTTCTCTTCACCTTTGGATGTTTTTGTATGCACTAAAAAAGGAACATGCTCTCCATTTTGACCCACAAATGTTTCAAAATCATAAAAAACCAAATCAGGATGTGAGATGTCTGGTTGGAGGGTAGGAATGTAACAACTATGAACGACTTTAGAGTCGCTCTGCAGTTTTTCACCACAGATTTTACATTTTTTCACCGCACAGCGATGCTTTGCATCGTCTAACGACAAATTGACACTGTAGTATAGTTCGCATCGTGCGCATTTTTTGATTCGGTCGCAGAGGCTGGACTTTCTGCTTGAACCGACCAATTTGTGTCTGGTGAAACAAGAGGGTGAGCGACACGTTCTGTTACAGTCAGAGCAAACCACTGTGTTGAACCCTTCTGTGGGGCAGGCAGGATCGTTGCACACTGCGCGCAGTAACCTTTACAAAAGTGGGTATAGGGGTGCTTAAAAGTCTTGTAACAATAATTACAGACTGACGACCCCAGGAAGGCTTTGAGATTTTTTATCCCATAATAGTGATTTTGTAGTAAAAAGAGAAACAACTGATTGGAACGATCAGAGAATTTTGTCTCATAATGTGAGAGGGGTTTACTGTGGCATGTTCTGTAAAACACAACAATTTTACGCCCCAGAATATTTTCAAATTTACCAATGTCACTGAAAGTGACGGGGGTCTCATCATTTAAACCAGCCTGATGCTGCAACTTCCTCGCAATATCAAGGCATTCTCTTTCAGTAAGTTTCGGGTAGATAACGTGAGCTAGACTGATGGCGAAGCAAAGCTGGTTGTCTCTGTTGTCTACGATAAATAAGTGACGTCTTTTTTTGTCAATGATTTCACAGTCTAGAGTTTTCTCCATCTTACGTTTGGCACCTCCTCCTGGGTTCTGCACCACGTGAAGGATGAATTCTATATTCTCATCCGATGAAATGATACCGTTTGACTGCACAATCCGATCTAGCATTCCATTAAAAGCCGGTAGAATATTTTCACCTTGTTCATCCACAGCAACTGTAACATGATTGTGTACGTTTTCACCCACCACCTCCAACTGTATTAAATCATTGCGACTACTATGTCGTCTGGCAACATCCACCAATTCGCTGATAACCCCTGTTACATCTCGATAGAATGTTGCAATGTCAGGCACATTTCCCCGAGTGGGAATGTTAAAGGAGCGTCTTGTTCTCCATGTGTTAAAATCATTAAAAAACCTCTCACCCCGCTCAGGAGAGAGATCGGATGGATTTTCTCCTAGCCCTCCTCCCCCTTGCTGAGGAGAAAGTTTAGGGGGGGCCATGTGTGTAAGGGCTGAGGGGCTGCTCTCTGACCCCCCTTCTTGTGTCTCTGCTGAATCCGTCTCTGATCTGATTGTTACCGCGTGTAAGACATGATCACTTTGCGTGTGGAGAGCTGATGAAGGAGAATGATTTTCAAACTCTACTGCATTAACTGCATAATTATGAGTGTAAGGTGTCAAGTTCTAGGACGTTTTCATTTTGCTCTGTAAATTGTAAATTTATTGGAATGGAGATTGGAATTTCACTTAATTGATCAACAGCTATTTGTAAAGCATTCGGTACTTGATTAAAATATTCAACATTGAAATCCTCATCACTTAATTGATCAACAGCTATTTGTAAAGCATTCGGTACTTGATTAAAATATTCAACATTGAAATCCTCATCACTTAATTGATCAACAGCTATTTGTAAAGCATTGGTACTTGATTAAAATATTCAACATTGAATCCTCATCCATATCTTAAACAAAAGACAGAAAAAGGAAAAAAAAAAATTACAGCTTTTTCAACACTGTTTTAGTACACCTTTGGTTACAATTGGAGGAAACAATATACCGTATGACATTATTGAAAATCTCCAGCACTACGCTTGTGGGTTGTTGGGAATGAATGTTGCCCCCTGTATCCCCCTCCACCCTGTCGAAGGACGGTTCAGGAACGCTCTCGTTTAATCTCAACCCTGAATCTGTAATTAGATGAGAGATGAGTTATTATTTTTTTTATATATTATTATTATTATTAGTCAAGAAGATATAGTATAAAATATACCATCAAACAATCTCCTGACAATGTTAGACTTGTGTCTCTGGTTCCTACGTCTCCTTATCGGCCTCGCAGGTTCGAAAGGATCTGGTGCCGCTGTAAGTACAGGGGTCAGAGTGGTACACGCTTGCCGTATTCTACGTCTCCTCGCAGGGGCAGAAGGTTCACGGGAGGGTGGAAAGGCCGTGGGAGTCACAGTGCTCAGAGAGGCGCACGTTTGAAGGTTCTGTTTTGATGGTTCTGTTTAGACAGAGGGGAAAATCGTTAAAATACAAATCATCAAAACGGCACATATTTTGTATATACTTCTAATCACAGATAAATATATTACCTTGTACAGTCGACTTCGGTCCTCCTGGCTGTCTCACACGTCTTCTGGAGAGTTTGTTCGTCTGCTTACTTGAGTCAGTCCCATGTTGAAGTGCCGAGGTTTCCCTCTCAATCTCAATTTCACCAATTTCAGTTACACAGCAATTTGTCCCCTGCACGGGGAGTGGGGTTTCAGAACACAGCAATGCTTTTACTGCTTTTTCAGTTTCTTGGTTGTCTTCGGATACCAATCTTTCAGCCCTGGCTAACAGATCTGAAAAATGTATCATAAAAAGTTATATTTCAGCAATCTATGAACAACTGAGCTGTTCATAAAAAACAAAACAAAACAAAAAAAAAAAACTGTATGTAAAATACCAACGTCTGTTTGCGTGAGGGTTATTCCTTCAAACTCATCGGCGCTGACTTTAAAGATACAGAAAATTACACTTAAAAATCTAGAATAAAAATAGAACAACTTTCAGGTTAAAAAGATCACGGATTGCTTACCAGGATAAATTGGCATATGGTGAACCTCTACTGTAACTTCTAAAACACAGTTATTCGTAAATAGTAGTTAATCATTAATAGTTCATTCATTAATAGTTTTCTAAAACTATTTAGAAAACTACAGAGAAAAAGTTTGGGAAGAATTTGAGGCTTACCGGTAGTCATCTTTGCAGCTATCTTTGTTTGTTACACGCGCTCGCAGACGGTGAAGCTTCCGATGAAGTTCTGGAGGACTGAGCTAATGACTGTGAGATGATCATGTATATATTCGCTTTACAATGCTTGGCGAGAAGGAAAAAAAAAAAAAAAGTTGATTGGCGCCGAAAAGTCTGATATTGACGATTGCCCCGGTGGACCAACTGGTCCCATGGGGATACCTCCCTACACGGGAACTCTACCAAACAACAGGTTCAGGCAATATAACTCATGTTAAGAATGTTTTTCTCCAGGAGGGCCTCCAGGTCTCCACGGGATTTAAGCTTCTTCAGTTACACACCTCGGACACCGGAAGACAACGTAGGCCCCTAAATTTCTTACTTGAGGCCACCAACTCTTTTCTCTTTTCTTCTGAACCACAGTGTTAGGGTTCTAACAGTCTAACTTTCTCCAATAGTTTTCTCTTCTCTAGTTTTCACAACTGTTTCACAAAATGTTTGTTCTGTGGAAGGTTTCTGTTCTGTGTTGTTTCTTTCTTCACAGCCTTCTTCAGTCACACACACCATTCTCGGTTTGATCAGTTTCAACACACCCCAGTCATTGGAAGACATCGTAGCCGACAACATAGGCCCCTCACTGGAAGATTCTTCCCGCTGATAGAGAATCAGCTCCCCCGTCTTGTAACGGAACACATACCCAAAACTCCCTGTTTGACTATAAGGCTCCAAAGACCATTCTTGCTGCAAAGGCTCAGAAGGTGACGCCTGAGAACGCTGTACAAACACCGTGGATTTTTCAACTACTTTTCCACACAATTCTCTTATAACGGTCACAGCCGTCTCACCAATCACGGATGTAGAACTACTCATGTTGTCCACGGATGGCTATGCCAGGACTATGGCAAAATGTTTTGTAACTGTTTTGTAACTGTTGCCCTTATTAAAAACAGGCGGGCAAGCGAGAAAGGCGGGGGGGGGGGGGGATCTACCCTCCTCCCTTTTTAAAAAAAGGCGGGCAGGAGAAAGGCGGGAAGGGGGGGGGGGGGGGAACAGATGTGGGCGGGTTCAGGGAAAGGTCAACCTGTCACTTTGACAAGAAGTACCCCATTTCTCTCTCTCTGAGACTAATTTAATGTGTGAGTTGAAGGAGAGATTTTGATCAAAAGTTACTCCAAGATTCCTCACAGAGAGACTCTAGATGGTATCTCATTAACATCTCGTCTCTCATATGATCACTCTAGATTCTAGAGTGATCATATGATCTAATCCAGGGGTCACCAACATGGTGCCCGCGGGCACCCGGTCGCCCGTAAGAACCACATGAGTCGCCCACCGGCCTGTTCTAAAAATAGCTCAAATAGCACCACTTACCAATGAGCTGCATCTAATTTATTTGTTTGCTATTCTTGTTTAAATCACACTTACACATAAACTGGAAATAACAATATATATATTTTTAAAAATAAAATAGTTCAAAGGTCAGTATGATGCGCGTGACCAAAACGTAGCGTCTACGCAGATCGCTACGACCAAACAACCTAGCGGGCGCAGCCAAAACGAGGAGACTGACCCATAAAAAGATGGCAGAAAAAAGAAAGAAGACAGATCATTTTCACCACGAATGGGTTTTTTTTTACCACTGTGAAAGGAGCATGTGTTTGTCTTATTTGCGGGGCGACTGTGGCGACGGCGAAGCGGCACAATGTGGAGAGACATTTCACAATGTGTCACAAGCTACCATGCTAGCTATCCACAGGGCAGGGCACTGCCAGCAGGAAAAGCCCGAGAGTTAAAGGCAGCTTTGTGCAAACAGCAAGCTTTTTTCACAAGGCCAGTTAAAGCCTCCCAAAAAGCAACCGAAGCCTCATTTAGAGCTACGCAATTCTTGATTAAAAAGAAGAAGGCATTTTCAGACGGGGAGGTAGTTAAAGAAGCAATGATGTTGATTGCTAAAACTGTACTTGAAGACGAGAAATACGGAACCGACGTGATCTCCAATCTCTCCGATGTTCAACTGGGGGCAGCTACGATGGTAAGAAGAGTGTCTGCGATGTCCGGGAACTTGGCCGACCAGCTGGGCCGTGACCTGGCGAGGTGAAGGTGGTTTAGCCTCCTGTGACGAGTCGGTGGACAGCAGCAGTACGGCGCTGCTGAGGATCTTTATCAGGAAGGTGTTTGATGATTTCTCCACAAGAGAACTTCTCACACTACTGCCCCTAAAGACAACTACGAGGGGAGTTGACCTATATAACGAGGGGAGTTGACCTATATAACGAGGGGAGTTGACACATATAACGAGGGGAGTTGACCTATATAATGAGGGGAGTTGACACATATAACGAGGGGAGTCGACATATATAACGAGGGGAGTTGACATATATAACGAGGGGAGTCGACATATATAACGAGCGGAGTCGACATATATAACGAGGTGAAGGAGTTTTTGGGGGAGAAAAAAGTGCCGCTGGAAAAGCTGGTATCAGTGACTACAGACGGGGCTCCCGCTGTGAGCGGCCGACTACAGTGGTCGACTTGCCGGCTTTCGCAAAATTGCTAAATACGCGCTAGCATGCCTGTTTTAAGCTATGGTAGCGGTATGTTTTACCATGCCCGCGCCCTATAATCCGGAGCGCCTGATGTATGTGTTAAATACAGAAATAGCACCCGTAACTGAGGCTGCACCTTTTAATACGGTGCGCCCTTTGGTCGCGAACATACGGTATATAGAACATAGGGCATGTTTGTGCGTGATATCACTCCGCGTCTGCGCAACCACCACAACCTCCTATCTTTAGTATTGCTGCGCCAACTGGTGGTCTTTTGGGTTGAGGATAACGGTGATCTATATGTAGCTATATGTAGCTATAGCGTCATTGGCCTCCACTCCAGCCACTCCTGGTAGTTCCTCAATAACACTGAGTTTTAGTGGATGCACAATCTGTGGAAGCCAACATAGAAATTTCTGAAGAGCCAAAGTTCTTGCAACAAAAATATAGTCCCCAGTGAGGTTGTTTTGTTATCACACGACCCCGTCCCCATTATCTTAAGAGAATATAAAAGAATGAGTGGAGACAGAAGAGAGAATGAGACGTTTTTGGCGCGTGTCGCTCTTGATTTTGTGTTTATTTTTGCAGTAAACTTAAAGGAGGCCTTTTCACTTTATGTTTGATTAAATTTAAGCTGATATTCCATTCTTGACATCTTTAATTTACAGTATTCATGGGAGTTTTATTTGGTCATTTTGCTTCTTTTTATTTCCTATTTCCCACATTTATTCATAGTTTTTATTAGATTGCAATAAATCCTATAACATTTACCAGACTGACTAAAGTCAAATGACCTGCGGTTCCCACCGATAGCCGTCATTCTGATGGGTTTTTGCTGGCTGCAGCTGAAATATTCCAATGCTCCATGTCACAGAGACAGTAAATACTAAACCCTAAAGATTCTGAAGGCATGATGTAAAATAGTAACGTATAATACAGACATTTGAAGAGACAATTAAGAGAATGTTTCCATGCTTCTAAGAGTGGCCGAGGAGCCATTTAGAACTTTATAAAGATGCATTGTGTGATACCAGGAACTAATTTAACTTCAAGGCGAAGCTGCTTCTGCTTTGTCGACCATCGACTGATCTCCTGAAAGTCCACCAGCGCTTTTTAAAAACTGAATTTTTCATCTATGGAGGGAGTAGACGGCAGATGTTTCCACAGATGCTCTTCACCAGTGGTCAGTGAGTGATGCAGCAGATGAGCGGGAGTTGACTGGCTTCCACCAGATATGTCTCAATGTCTCCAGCCCATAGTGTGGATTCTCTACGAGATCAGACAGCAGCTTCACTCCTGAACCCTGCAGCTGGTTCAACTCAGGTCCAGTTCTCTGAGATGGGAGGGATTGGACCTCAGCGCCGAGGCCAGAGAGCACAGCTGATCTCTGATAAGCTGCAGTCCCTTAATCTAAATAAAGAAGGGAAACTTTTATAAGGTTATAAGTGAAACCAGTATTAATCTGAAAGGTTAATCAAAGGCATGATCTGTAAATATTTAATTTAGTTACAGGTTAAAAAATGATAGTAATATGTAATTACCACAATTCCAACCTCTCAGGTTTGCACTGTTCCAAAGGAGAATATATATTGTTCTGGCCCTCACTCTTCCCAGGTTCTCCCACCTCTTTCCCTCCCATCTCATCATGGAGATCCATCTCACCTGTGGCTCATCTTTAAAGGCACAACCTGTCTTAGATGACTTCCTGTCTCCCTCACCATCTCCCTCCTCGTTGGCTGGTGTCTACCAGGCACCCTCACCTAGTTTTGTCTAATTTTGGTTACCATCTGTTGGCTTTTTCATTGTCCTTAAATCAATTTATCATGAATAAGTGGTCCCCGTGTGGCCCTCCCTCCTGAAGGAACTGGGCACAACACACACACTCAGAAAGTGTGAGGACCCTCGGATGGAATAATGGACATTTTTGAGAATGGTGTTTACCTCAGAGTTTCCAGTCGGCAGTTTGGAAAGTGGAGAAAACCACAGAGCAGCTTCACTCCTGAATCCTGCAGCTGGTTCCCACTCAGGTCCAGTTCTCTGAGATGGGAGGGATTGGACCTCAGCGCCGAGGCCAGAGAGCCACAGCTGATCTCTGATAACCTGCAGTAGTCTAATCTGAAAAATGCAGGATGAGGTTATACGGTGCAGGTCTGCATGTTATCTGCGTCAGTACTAAACCTACGTTAGTTCTTAGTTGGGTCAGACCTGAATTCACGATATTCCAAGGAATTTTTTTAATGTGGTGCATCACAGCAGTGTTGAGAACAGCCTCACTTCACCATCTTAGCAGCTGGTATATAGGTAGAAAAATGAAGACTGACCTGAGCCTCTCCAGTTTACAGTTTGGACTCTCCAGTCCAGAACAGAGCCGCTTCACTCCTGAATCCTGCAACGTGTTGAAGCTCAGGTCCAGAACCCTCAGATGGGAGAGGTTGGACTTCAGAGCTGAGACCACAGAATCACAGCTGGTCTCTGATAAACTGCAGCCACTTAGTCTAAAATAACAATTATTTTGAGAGAAAACAAATAAAAATCAACATGTACCAGAGCAAAACACAGCTTCCAAGCAACAAACCTCTGGTCCTGCACCGGCTTATCTGCCGTATGTTCCTATTTTGGGTTCTTTCAGGGCGGTTGGACAAGATCTACAGCGTATGTAAAGTGTGTGTGGGTCAAAACACCTTCCAAGTTTGTGAGACCACATTTCTCAATAGCACTCAACTCTTGTCAGGAGTTGGGACAAAGCGACCCACTCCTGATAGCTTGTGGGCGATGCTGCAGCGACCCTGCAATCCCTACACTCTCTGGTGAAACCAAATCAAAGGTTTTAGACACTGCTGGATGCTGGAAGGGTGGCTATAGTCTGGACGCATCGTTCCCCTGACTGCACATTTCTCCAACAATGATTGGCAGCTGGTGTCACTTGTTCTCCAGATGAGAGAAGGAAAGAGAGCCACCCCACAGTGTGTTTGATTGCCCCACTGCAAGCTCAATGCTGCCAGAAAACATTGCAGGAGCATCAATTCCCCTCAGGGCATCAACAAGGACCTCAGGAAAAGGTGCAGCTGCCACCTACTAGAGACAAGCACACTGAGCTGAGATTCAAAGCCCTCTCCTCCCAAGAGAAGAGCTTGTTTGTTGGAGGCTCTTCTGGGCGATACCTGGTGCCACAGCTCCAGCTCAGCCCGTCTCTGGAGCTGAGGTGGAGCTTAGCAAGTTTCATGGTTCTCCACCACTTCCTCTCGCTGAGGACCTTCTCAGCTGGTGGTTTCTGCTCCACCTTCCAAGTTGAGCAGGTGATACTTCTGCATTCCTGCCACCAGGGTCTCTGCAGAAAGAGTCTTCTCTACTGTTTTAGATTAGATTGTAGAAAATTAGGATTTTTGGCTGATCTCTTAAATGTTGTTGACTAAGAGCAGGTTTTTCTTTAATAACATAGAAAGATTCGATGAGAAGAGCAAATGTATTATTTTATGAGCTACTTCCACTACTATTATATTCACATACTTCCATATTGTCTTAGATTGCAAGCTGCATTATTGCATCGTTCATAGAAAGTCATATTTGTGAGGAGAAAAACTCCAATAAGGTCATTTTCTTTCATGATCATTACAACAGAAGGAGGCGATGAACAAACAGATTTATCTAAAAATGTGTGAAAACTTATGGATGGAAACCTTTTTAAAATGGTTGCATTGTGTAGAATCGGTGTAGAATCAACTTGTTGACTTCTGATTTGGACTCCAATGGAAGTGAGGTGCAACAATTGTGGATGCTGAAAGCTTTAGATCTTCATGAAGGTTTCTGTGGTTGGACTGACCTGCTGCCCCTTTAAGAGGGAGGCAGGTTTGGGCTTCTGGCTGGAATGAAGCCACCTCAGATGAGAATGACTGCAGGCTTTCGGTACCAAGGTTTAACAGGGCGCTCACTTCACACTTGGGCTTTTCTCTTTTTTGGGATGGCTTTTCTCAGTAGAGAAGGGGCATGGCACACTGCAGCAGCTTTCTTTTTGGGGTTTCTAGTTTTCCTTCTGATCTTTAAAAGACAGGAAGAACCATTTTTGATTGGTCTGAATGTTGGGCGGTTTTGTGGCCAGCCTAAAATCTGACTGACCTGAGAGTTTCCAGCTCACAGAGAGGATCCTGGAGAAAACCACAGAGCTGCTTCACTCCTGGATCCTGCAGCTGGTTCTGACTCAGGTTCAGTTCTCTGAGATGGGAGGGATGGATGGACCTCAGCGCCGAGGCCAGAGAGCCCCAGCTGATCTCTGATAACCTGCAGCTGCTCAGCCTGGATAAGGAATCATGGCAAGAAATGATCTCTTATTGGAGGAAAAGTCATATTACACTTGCTCAAAATCATTATTTCATTTTATTTCATTATTTAATCGGGGCCCTTGGAGTCAGGAGAGCTCTGGCCCCACTGATAAACTGGGATATTACAGCAACAACATAGTTAAAAAGTATCTATAAAATTAACTTTCAATGGCTCATTTAAATTCATATTACACTTCTCTTCTCCAAAAGTCAATGGAGTTTATCTTGAAGCCTTTCATTGTTTAGTTGTTATGTCGAAGATAAAAGGAAGCTGACCTGAGAGTCTCCAGCTGACAGTTTAGACTCTCCAGTCCAGAACAGAGCAGCTTCATCCCAGAATCCTCTAGACTGATGTAGCTCAGGTCCAGAACCCTCAGATGGGAGGATTGGACCTCAGCGCCGAGGCCAGAGAGTCACAGCTGATCTCTGATAACCTGCAGCCACTCAGTCTGGATAAGGAATCATGGCAAGAAATGATCTCTTATTGGAGGAAAAGTCATGTTACACTTGCTCAAAATCATTATTTCATTTTATTTCATTATTTAATCAGGGCCCTGGAGTCAGGAGAGCTCTGCCCCCACTGATAAACTGGGATATTACAGCAACAACATAGTTAAAAAGTATCTATAAAATTAACTTTCAATGGCTCATTTATACTCATACTACACTTCTCTTCTCCAAAAGTCAATGGAGTTTATCTTGAAGCCTTTCATTGTTTAGTTTTATGTCGAAGATAAAAGGAAGCTGACCTGAGAGTCTCCAGCTGACAGTTTAGACTCTCCAGTCCAGAACAGAGCAGCTTCATCCCAGAATCCTCTAGACTGATGGAGCTCAGCTCCAGAACCCTCAGATGGGAGGGATTGGACCTCAGCACCGAGGCCAGAGAGTCACAGCTGATCTCTGATAAACTGCATCCGCTCAGTCTGGATAAGGAATCATGGCAAGAAATGATCTCTTATTGGAGGAAAAGTCATATTACACTTGCTCAAAATCATTATTTCATTTTATTTCAATATTTAATCCGGGCCCTTGGAGTCAGGAGAGCTCTGCCCCCACTGATAAACTGGGATATTACAGCAACAACATAGTTAAAAAGTATCTATAAAATTGACTTTCAATGGCTCATTTATATTCATATACACTTCTCTTCTCCAAAAGTCACGAGTTTATCTTGAAGCCTTTCATTGTTTAGTTGTTATGTCGAAGATAAAAGGAAGCTGACCTGAGAGTCTCCAGCTTACAGAGAGGATCCTGGAGAAAACCACAGAGCAGCTTCACTGCCTGGATCCTTCAGCTGGTCTCAGTCAGCTCAGAACCCTCAGATGGGAGGGATTGGACCTCAGCGCCGAGGCCAGAGAGTCACAGCTGATCTCTGATAAACTGCAGTGGACAGCCTGGAAAAGGAATAAATGGGGCAAATAAAAACACATTTCTAAATCTGAAAATGAAGAGAAAAGCAGAAAATGTAAAGAAATTTAGAAAAGACCAACAGAGCCTCCTGACCTGAGCGTCTCCAGTCTGCAGTTTGGATGCATCATTGCAGAAAACAGTAACTTTACGTCGGCATCTGTCAGGCTTTGGTTCTTGCTTAAGCTCAGCTCCCGTAGATGAGAAGGGTTTGACGTCATGGCTGAGGCCACAACTTCCCAATGACTCGTTGAAAGAAACTACCAGACAGTCTGTTGTGTATGAAACAAAATAGTGAGTCAAACTTTGGGATTTCTAATCAACTTATCTGAGAATCTACCTCAACACAAATGTAGCTCATTTCCTGGAAAAGCTAAATTCAACACCGTAGAGCAACAGTTTGAACGACCATCAGATCTGAAATGCAACTGAATTATCTCAACATTTGTCTTATTTTAGAACAGCTCATAATTACTCAATATTTAAAATGATTATAGCAAATGGTTTAAAGAAACGTGCATCTTTTTATCTGTCTATCGGCTCTTTGGATATTTTGCATTTCATCCAATTTGTACGATCGTGCGTCAAGTCTTAATTCAGCGATCCGATCGATGACATCAGAGTCTCTGGTTGCATCGATTGCCCTCAGCTTCTGTTATATCTGCCTGTTTCCCTTCAAATCATTTTCACTGCACCTTTTGTTGCTAGTGATGAAGTTGCCACCTAACGGGTGTGGAAAGGCTCAAACAACTTTGTGGTCACATAAAGGCTCCAAACGGAACCGCCACAAAGACCTAAAACACCCATTTAAACCAACGAGGCCGGCTGTTTTTACGTTGAACAAATGAAGCAAAATAGTCACGTGTCATTAGTTAAAATGTGTTTTTCTGTCGTTTGAATACGATGTATACAAACAAACAAAATTTATTTAATGACATGACAGTAATTTCATGATAGTCAGTTAACTTGTGGCTCCTATTATTCCTGCCTTATGTTGGTTTGTCTGGATTGACCTTTGAACTTATATCCAGCCAGTGTTGAACATTTCTGGATGAATTGTTGTTTTTTTTAATTTATGGACGCTGCAGTGGAGATAAAGAATTGAAGGAATGACCACTGGAGGGGGTATTGCTGCCTGACATGATCCACTCGCTTGATTTAAACGCCGATGTCCGGCCCCAGAAATCTTTACTTACTCGGCCTTCCTGCAGTTCCTCACAGCTGGAATCAGGCAACGTCGTCCCTCATCTGAGGTGTTGTACTGCTGCAGGTTCAGCTCATCCAGAACCTCCTCTGACATCTGCAGCAGGTAGGCCAGAGCTGAACAGTGGATCACTGACAGTCTCCTCTTTGATTTCTTCTCTGACTTCAGGAACTCTTGGATCTCCTGATGGACTGACTGATCCTTCATCTCCATCAGACAGTGGAAGATGTTGATGCTTCTGTCTGGGGAGATTTTATAACTGTTCACCTTCTTCAGGTTGTTGAGGACCTTCTGGATGGTTTTTGGGTGGTTCTCCGTCTGATCCAACAGTCCACCCAAGATCCTCTGATTGGACTCCAGAGAGAGACCATGAAGGAAGCGAACAAACAAGTCCAGGTGGCCATTTTCACTTTTGAGAGATTTCCTTAGTGCTCTCCTGAGGAAGTCATCAAGAGATGTGATTGGTTTAGAATATTTTAGGAACTGATTTATAACCGCTGTGTCTTTCCTGGTGTAACGGTGGAACATGTAGACGGCAGCCAGAAACTCCTGAACGCTCAGATGAACAAAGCAGTAGACTGATTTCTGGAAGATCACACTCTCTCTCTTGAAGATCTCTGTACAAACTCCTGAGTACACCGACACCTCGGAGACGTCCAGTCCACATCGCTCCAGGTCTTCTGAGTAGAACATGATGTTTCCTTTCTCCAGATGTTCAAACGCCAGCCGACCCAACTTCAGAAGGAGTCTTTTTCAGCCTCAGTCAGTTCCTCTGGTCTCTGCTTTCCTCCATACTTCTGCTTCTTCCTCTTTATCTGAACCCTCAGGAAGTGTGAGTAGAGGTCAGTCAGGGTTTGGGGCAGCTCTCCTCTCTGGTCTCTGGTCATCATGTCCTCCAGAACTATAGCAGTGATCCAGCAGAAAACTGGGATCAGACACATGATGTGGAGGCTCCTGGAGGCCTTGATGTGTGAGATGATTCTCTTGGACAGATCTTCATCACTGAACCTCCTCCTGAAGTACTCCTCCTTCTGGGAGTCAGTGAAGCCTCGTACTTCTGTGATCCTGTCAACACACGAGGGAGGAATCTGATAGGCTGCTGCAGGTCTGGAGGTGATCCAGATGAGAGCTGAGGGAAGCAGGTTCCCCTGGATGAGGTTCACCAGGAGCACGCCAACGGACGATACTTGTGTGACATCAGAGATGAGCTGATGGTGTTGAAAACCAGTGAAAATCTGCTTTCATCCAGGCCATCAAAGATGAACAGAAGTTTCCAGACAGTCAGATCTTCTGCTCTATCTCCTGTAAGTTGGATGGAAAACATGAAGCAGTGAGAGAAGACTGTGCTGCTCATCTCTGATCAAGTTCAGCTCCCTGCATGAGAGCGGAAGCACCAGACTGATGTCTTGGTTCTCCAAACCTTCTGCCCAGTCCAGACTGAACTTCTGCACTGAGAAGGTTTTCCAACGCCGGCGACACCGTTGGTCAGAACCACTCTGATGTGTCTCTGTTGCTCAGATAAGACTTTGAAGATGTCCTGGCACTTGATTGGAGTGTCCTGGATGTTCTTCTTGGAGGTTCTCTCAAGCTGTCTCACCTCATGTTGTGTGTCACCTCCTCACTTTGTCCCTCAGTGATGTAGAGCTCAGTGTAGATCGTGTTCAGCAGGGTTCCACTTCCTGCTTCATGAGTTCCTTCAGTCACATGTTCACATCTTCTCTTCAGACTCATCTTATGACCTTCTATCACCTCCTGCAGTTCACCACCCTCAAACAAACAATCTTTTAAATCCTTTTACAATTGTCATCTACAGCAGTTGTCATCTACAGCAGTAACACAGATGTCCTCAACTGGAAAATATTCTGTCATGATTGAATGATAGAAGCAACAGTCGGGTAATGACCCATCTCACTGTCAGTTTGAAATGTTATGTCTTCTTATGTACACCTATTCTTTTATTTCATTGGGTTTCAATGTAATTTAGTCTATAAAAAACCATTTCCATGTCTTCCAAGAGTTTGCTTGGACTAAACAGCTGGTAAAAGCTGGATGATATTTAGAAAAACACATCAAACCTTCTCCAAACACATCATACTCAGCAGACCCATTGTCCTGTAAAGGTCCTGCCTTCAACTCTTTAACACTTTCCAGAACTAAATGACTAAATGTTGCTAAATACTGTCTAAGCATTTAGGAAGGTCTTCAGAGGGTTTGGTTCCAGTGGAACCAAACAAGAGCTCTCTGGATCTTCTCTGCACATTGTAAATACACAAGTTGTTCCTTTATTCCGACCCAAAAGTATCTTATAAATACAAATGTACGAGCTTACGTGAGACGCTGTTGTCAGGTCGGCGGTCTGCAGTTCAGTTCTCCGTTTCTTTTCACCCTCGGGACAGGAGGAATCTCCAATGGAAGCAGACCGTTTCTGATAGCTGTCAAAAATGGGAATAGTGGTTATACATGTCTACTGGGCGTTAGCAACGCCTAAGAGGCTGCGTTCACTTCTACTTTCAGTTTGCTCTGACAGTTGAAGATTGATGAACACTGAGCAAAAAATATAAAGTTATTTACGTTCTAACAAGCTCGTTTAGTTGGAGAAAAGTGTTATTTGATTTAAGTGTTTAGTGGCTTTTCTTCATTGTGAATTTATGTTAAAAATAAAAGTGCCAAATCAGGATATAAACTCATAGAATAGAACAAAAGTTCTCCATTTATGCTCCAAATACAGTCGTCTGGTCTCTGAAACTGATCATTAAATAGCACAGAGGTCACGCGTATTCAAAAGCTTATTTCAACCATTTAGAAATGACTGATATTGTTGTCTATGGGTTTATTAGAACCAGGAGCCTTATAAATAGACTTTTCAATGAATTTTCATGACATGTGGTGGAACAGTGTGGCAGAACAAGCTGCACAGACCTGCCATGTCTTACCCATCCGTATCTAAATGGAGAGCTGGAGCACTCTGCAATGATGGATATTGTTGGGAAACTTTAAAATATATGCCTAGGAATTTTTGTGAGATGATGTTAACCCATGTAGGAGAAATGACCAGTTAAAAACACAAGCGATTTTCAGTTTTAAAAGATTTACCACACTAAAATTAACATGGGAGTTAATGGGAGCGAACACCTGACATGTTGGTGCACCGTTTCATTTTCAAGAGCTGATGAATTTCATTTTTCACGATAGTGGAGGCTAATACCCACAAAATGATGTTTTGTATGGTTGTGAAATGTTCTAAGGCAGAGTTATGTGGTTCAGAAAACCTTACTTTAAAGGTGAGCCTTGAGGTCTGATACCAAAGTTTAAAGGGTGCTACACAAACACATCATCACGCTTTAGTTTTCTTACATTTTCTCTGAACTTCTGAAGTTTATTAGTCTTGTTTGGACCGGTCACTCTTCAGGGACACACAGCTGGGCACTGTGGACTCTGCTCTGTCCTCGTCCATCCTGAGGAAACATCAGAAATAGTGATGAGACTGTGATGAAGGTAAATAATCTGTAGAGGTTGGAGTTAAATAATCCCAATTCACTGCATTTTTATCAAACAGGAACATTTCTAATCCATTCTGGATAACAACTGAATCAATAAATCAATGATGTCTCTGTATCATTTTCATGTTTTCAGAGTTTAAGCTGCTTTTTTTAACTGTTCCCTGCAGTGAGAAAAGAACTGGCACCTTTTCCAGCCCTCATCCTGCAGCACTGAATGTGCTCTAAAGTTCTTTCCAGAGCAAACGTCTCTGCACTTGCAGCAACATGTTGTAGTCATGGATCCGTGAGGAGAACCGGATACAGGAAACGCCCCCACTTTGATCCAAAACCCAACTGGTGGCCAACGGTGGTCCGGCAACGACGGGGACGCTGGTCCATCGGGCCGACAACACTGGTTTTCCACAGGCCAACATGGTGAAAGGACTGTGCACCGTTCATTTTAAAGAGCTGATGAATTTCATTTTTCACGATAGTAGAGGCTAATACCTACAAAATGATGTTTTGTGTGGTTGTGAAATGTTCTAAGGCAGAGTTATGTGGTTCAGAAAACCTTACTTTGGTGAGCCTTGAGGTCCAATACCGAAGTTTAAGGGTAGTCTTTGGACCAGTCGCTCTTCATGGACACACAGCTGGGCACTGTGGACTCTGCTCTCTCTTCCTCTTCCATCACACATTCGCTCATTTTTAAATGTGAGTCTAAACGGTTAAGCAGGAACAGTCTGCTGACACAGAAAAGAAGATTAAAGAACATGATTCTCAGCATGAAGACAAGCAGAGGTCTGTCCAATGACGTATTGTCGGCTCATTCACATCAAAATCTATTATATGATGTCACCCTGTACATCATACAGGCCACATATATATTGGGAAAAAGTTTTGGGACATCTTAAAAGTTTACACCATGTTAAATATAAAATAGTTGTGGAAAAAATGTTTCTCTGGGTGTTTCAGAAGGTGCGGTGGCATCAGACGGACGCACACAAATACAAATTAAATCATTTTTTATCTGGTTATGGTTTACAAGAAAACCTAAATTCTTTCAAGATGTCAGTTCTCAACATTAAATTCAACAAATAAGATGAGAATGCATTCAAAACTAAACAGAAATACGTCATCACATCATCAAAGTGGGTCAAATGCAGCATCATCTTCTGTCATCTCAGACAGGATTCCAAGAAGAGGATCTTCATTTTCAACAACGCACCTTGACATCTCGTCATGGCTCGTCTGTCCGATTACAAGCAGCTTTTTTTGATCAGGCGCATCATGTTTCTCACCACACATGATGGTGCTGGAAAAAACATTTGTAGCCTGACCTAGAGGTCAAAACTCTGCATGGCGTGCACAGCTACTAGTTGCAGCTGGTGGTTGTGGCGGAGGAGATCCCAAACATATCTAGCAAGCTTGTTTTGGAGCAGAGCTTGTCCACCACCTCTGACCCCACTCATCACAGAAGTCCCACCATATCCATGGCCAGGTGTGTTGGCAGCATTGGAGCCAGCCTCAGGAAAAAGTGTGTCAATATCTCAGAAGTGATGATCAAGTTGCCACAACCCAACGGAAGTCAAGCAACGCAACATGCTGAATAGAAGATGACACACAGCAAAGGCAAAAAACACCCAATTCTGCTCAGACTAATCTGATCTGACCACATGTACGGGACCAAAAATATCAAACCACCATGGGTTTAGGTTTCCTTTCGTTTTCTTGACTGCTTCATTCAAAACAGAACAAATTACATAAATCCATAATAACAAATTCATATTCCACAAAGAACCAGTTGTTAAACATAAAATGGAATGCCTTGATCTCTCCCTCTTTACATACTCTCCTTTTTTAAATAAAGGATTGATTGTCCCCCTGGTGGAGGGACAAAGAGAGGAGGCTAAAACTGTCGCGTTTGTGTCCCTCTTTCCGTGGATTTTTCCACTAACTGCAAAAATATTGTCGACTTA
Source organism: Takifugu flavidus (assembly GCF_003711565.1). Lineage (NCBI taxonomy): Eukaryota > Metazoa > Chordata > Actinopteri > Tetraodontiformes > Tetraodontidae > Takifugu > Takifugu flavidus. The sequence goes on along the minus strand of NW_026621892.1, from coordinate 37,134 downwards.
TTGTGAGTATTAAAATGTGCTTCCTCACCTCTAAAATGTTGGCTCAGGGTTAGCGGAAAACGCAGTTAGAGGAAACACGCTACAAAGTTTGATCATCCGTCACAACATTCCCGTCGACCAGCCGCAATGTGCGTCCGAAACACGCGCACGCTCATTGCGAACACGCAGTTTATTAAGCCGCATCTCGCAGCGGAACATTGATTCGAGACGACAGCAGTGAAAGAACCAAATGCTACCTGAATATTACAGGTTTTCCATCAGGGCTCGGTCAGTCCAGATGGAGCCCGAAGTTGAGAACTTTCACTTTCGCTTCTTCTTCCTCTACACGTCCCGTGTTGGGTTGGATCGCGTCATATCCAGCACAAGCGCCTCTCTTCAGAACAATTTGGTCCACGTTTTAACTGAAATACTGGGAAACAACTGGAGTTCGTCTGACAGATGTTCGTTTTTGGGTGCGGAATCAAACTGGGTCAACTTTTTGATCTATAGGATCCCCTCTGGTTCAAAGTGTCCCCTATAGGATATTGACAGTACTGACCTTTTGGGGGCTGCACACACCTCTTAATGGTGACTGCAACCAACGGAGCTGATCCAGTTGTCATCAGCTGGCCAGTCTGACTCCAGCTCATTAGGGGAAATTTGCTGATCTGGAGGAGAAGCTTTCAAAACTTGATGGGCTGGGGGAAAATGACTGTAATTTTGGAATCAGCGTGCCAATTTATTTTTAATCAGAATAATTTAGAATAATTTCAACAGGATATTTTCAAATTGTTCCCCAGTGTAACTTCACCTGAAATTGTGGACTCCAGAATATCACCATTAAATCCATTTAATCACTTAATAGCTGTGGAATTTGAGCTATGAGAAAAATATCTCTCCATCATGATTTCCAAAATTTTTCATCAATATCTGAGATTCTTCGAAAGCTTCGCTGGTGTTGGGTTTTTATTGCTTCTGCTTCATTTTCAGGCGCAGTCTTTTATTTTTAACAAATCAAATCAAATCATCTTTATTTGTAATGTCTGTTGTAGTCAAACTTGGCGCTATGCAGAATCCCAGGGCCTGATCCCTAACAATCAACAGGAAAATCTCCCCTTTAACAGGAAGAAACCTTGAGCAGGACCAGGCTCATATGGGGGGGTGGGGGGGGGGGGGGGGGGGGGGGGGCTCCTGCTGATGGGGGGGTGGGTAGGGAGAGAGAGGAGAAGGGGGAGGACAGGTAGAGGAGAGACAAGACAGACATCATTCAGTTCATTTTAAAACCCACTACATTAGATATTCTGAATAGCTGGTGATGGTAATCGGAAGGATAAAACTATTCTGTAAAAATGTATGTTTAGCTTTGTGAAATTGTGTCGTACAGGTCAAATAAGAACACAAGATCAACTGCTGAACCAGTGCAATTTATTTTAAACGTGTTTATCTCCACAAAGAAAGAAAAACACAAACAACAAGTTTATAGTGGTCCAGTAATGCGCTATAGTCATACACCAGTACAGTTAACAATAACTCATGTTTTCCACCTGCTTTTCCATCTTCAGTGGGAATAATCCAGGGCGTTCTGGGCTTGAACAAAGGTATTAAAAGCTGGCTGAATGTCTGAGGTGACTGAAGGACACACTTGGGCTTTTCTCAATAGAGAAGGGGCACGGCACAGTGCAGCAGGTCTCATCTTAAATTTACTGTATTCATGGGAGTTTTATTTGGTCATTTTGCTTCTTTTTATTTCCTATTTCCCACATTTATTCATAGTTTTTATTAGATTGCAATAAATCCTATAACATTTAACAGATTGACTAAAGTCAAATGACCTGCGATTCCCACCGATAGCCGTCATTCTGATGGGTTTTTGCTGGCTGCAGCTGAAATATTCCAATGCTCCATGTCACAGAGACAGTAAATACGAAACCCTAAAGATTCTGAAGGCATGATGTAAAATAGTAACTATAATACAGACATTTGAAGAGACAATTAAGAGAATGTTTTCATGCTTCTAAGAGTGGCCGAGGAGCCATTTAGAACTTTATAAAGATGCATTGTGTGATACCAGGAACTAATTTAACTTCAAGGCGAAGCTGCTTCTGCTTTGTCGACCATCGACTGATCTCCTGAAAGTCCACCAGCGCTTTTTAAAAACTGAATTTTTCATCTATGGAGGGAGTAGACGGCAGATGTTTCCACAGATGTTCTTCACCAGTGGTCAGTGAGTGATGCAGCAGATGAGCGGGAGTTGACTGGCTTCAACCAGCTACCGTCTCAATGTCTTCAGCCATAGTCTGGATTCTCTACGAGAGCAGACAGCAGCTTCACTCCTGGATCCTGCAGCTGGTTCTGATCAGGTCCAGTTCTCTGAGATGGGAGGGATTGGACCTCAGCGCCGAGGCCAGAGAGTCACAGCTGATCTCTGATAAGCTGCAGTATTCTAATCTGGAAAATGCAGGATGAGGTTATACGGTGCAGGTCTGCATGTTATCTGCGTCACTACTAAACCTACGTTAGTTCTTAGTTGGGTCAGACCTGAATTCACGATATTCCAAGGAATGTTTTTAATGTGGTGCATCACGCAGTTTGAGAACAGCCCACTCACCATTAGCAGCTGGTATATAGGTAGAAAAAGAAGCTGACCTGAGCCTCTCCAGTTTACAGTTTGGACTCTCCAGTCCAGACACAGAGCCGCTTCACTCCTGAATCCTGCAACGTGTTGGACTCAGTCCAGTTCTCTGAGATGGGAGGGATTGGACCTCAGCGCCGAGGCCAGAGAGCCACAGCTGATCTCTGATAAACTGCAGCGCCTAATCTAAATAAAGAAGGGAAACTTTTATAAGGTTATAAGTGAAACCAGTATTCATCTGAAAGGTTAATCAAAGGCATGATCTGTAAATATTTAATTTAGTTACAGGTTAAAAAATGATAGTAATATGTAATTACCACAATTCCAACCTCTCAGGTTTGCACTGTTCCAAAGGAGAATCTATATTGTTCTGGCCCTCACTCTTCCCAGGTTCTCCCACCCCTTTTTCCTCCCATCTCATCATGGAGATCCATCTCACCTGTGGCTCATCTTAAAGGCACAACCTGTCTTAGATGACTTCCTGTCTCCCTCACCATCTCCCTCCTCGTTGGCTGGTGTCTACCAGGCACCCTCACCTAGTTTTGTCTAATTTTGGTTACCATCTGTCGGCTTTTTCATTGTCCTTAAATCAATTTATCATGAATAAGTGGTCCCCGTGTGGCCCTCCCTCCTGAAGGAACTGGGCACAACACACACACTCAGAAAGTGTGAGGACCCTCGGATGGAATAATGGACATTTTTGAGAATGGTGTTTACCTCAGAGTTTCCAGTCGGCAGTTTGGAAAGTGGAGAAAACCACAGAGCAGCTTCACTCCTGAATCCTGCAGCTGGTTCCCACTCAGGTCCAGTTCTCTGAGATGGGAGGGATTGGACCTCAGCGCCGAGGCCAGAGAGCCACAGCTGATCTCTGATAAGCTGCAGTCAATCAATCTGAAAAATGCAGGATGAGGTTATACGGTGCAGGTCTGCATGTTATCTGCGTCAGTACTAAACCTACGTTAGTTCTTAGTTGGGTCAGACCTGAATTCACGATATTACAAGGAATTTTTTAATGTGGTGCATCACAGCAGTGTTGAGAACAGCCTCACTTCACCATCTAGCAGCTGGTATATAGGTAGAAAAATGAAGACTGACCTGAGCCTCTCCAGTTTACAGTTTGGACTCTCCAGTCCAGAACAGAGCCGCTTCACTCCTGAATCCTGCAACGTGTTGGAGCTCAGGTCCAGTTCTCTGAGATGGGAGGGATTGGACCTCAGCGCGAGGCCAGAGAGCCACAGCTGATTCTGAAAACTGTCTGCAGCGCTCTAATCTAAATAAGAAGGGAAACTTTTATAAGGTTATAAGTGAAACCAGTATTCATCTGAAAGGTTAATCAAAGGCATGATCTGTAAATATTTAATTTAGTTACAGGTTAAAAAATGATAGTAATATGTAATTACCACAATTCCAACCTCTCAGGTTTGCACTGTTCCAAAGGAGAATCTATATTGTTCTGGCCCTCACTCTTCCCAGGTTCTCCCCACCTCTTTCCCTCCCATCTCATCATGGAGATCCATCTCACCTGTGGCTCATCTTTAAAGGCACAACCTGTCTTAGATGACTTCCTGTCTCCCTCACCATCTCCCTCCTCGTTGGCTGGTGTCTACCAGGCACCCTCACCTAGTTTTGTCTAATTTTGGTTACCATCTGTGGGCTTTTTCATTGTCCTTAAATCAATTTATCATGAATAAGTGGTCCCTGTGTGGCCCCCCTCCTGAAGGAACTGGGCACAACACACACTCAGAAAGTGTGAGGACCCTCGGATGGAATAATGGACATTTTTGAGAATGGTGTTTACCCCAGAGTTTCCAGTCGGCAGTTTGGAAAGTGGAGAAAACCACAGAGCAGCTTCACTCCTGGATCCTGCAGCTGGTTCCCACTCAGGTCCAGTTCTCTGAGATGGGAGGGATTGGACCTCAGCGCCGAGGCCAGAGAGCCACAGCTGATCTCTGATAAGCTGCAGTCAATCAATCTGAAAAATGCAGGATGAGGTTATACGGTGCAGGTCTGCATGTTATCTGCGTCAGTACTAAACCTACGTTAGTTCTTAGTTGGGTCAGACCTGAATTCACGATATTACAAGGAATTTTTTTAATGTGGTGCATCACAGCAGTGTTGAGAACAGCCTCACTTCACCATCTTAGCAGCTGGTATATAGGTAGAAAAATGAAGACTGACCTGAGCCTCTCCAGTTTACAGTTTGGACTCTCCAGTCCAGAACAGAGCCGCTTCACTCCTGAATCCTGCAACGGGTTGGAGCTCAGGTCCAGAACCCTCAGATGGGAGCGGTTGGACTTCAGAGCTGAGGCCACAGAATCACAGCTGGTCTCTGATAAACTGCAGCCTCTTAGTCTAAAATAACAATTATTTTGAGAGAAGACAAATAAAAATCAACATGTACCAGAGCAAAACACAGCTTACAAGCAACAAACCTCTGGTCCTGCACCGGCTTATCTGCCGTATGTTCCTATTTTGGGTTCTTTCAGGGCGGTTGGACAAGATCTACAGTGTATGTAAAGTGTGTGTAGGTCAAAATACCTTCCAAGTTTGTGAGACCACATTTCTCAATAGCACTCAACTCTTGTCAGGAGTTGGGACAAAGCGACCCACTCCTGATAGCTTGTGGGCGATGCTGCAGCGACCCTGCAATCCCTACACTCTCTGGTGAAACCAAATCAAAGGTTTTAGATACTGCTGGATGCTGGAAGGGTGGCTATAGTCTGGACGCATCGTTCCCCTGACTGCACATTTCTCCAACAATGATTGGCCTAGTGTGTCACTTGTTCTCCAGATGAGAGAAGGAAGAGAGCCACCCACAGTGTGTTTGATTGCCCCACTGCAAGCTCAATGCTGCCAGAAAACATTGCAGGAGCATCAATTCCCCTCAGGGCATCAACAAGGACCTCAGGAAAAGGTGCAGCTGCCACCTACTAGAGACAAGCACACTGAGCTGAGATTCAAAGCCCTCTCCTCCCAAGAGAAGAGCTTGTTTGTTGGAGCTCTTCTGGGCGATACCTGGTGCCACAGCTCCAGCTCAGCCCGTCTCTGGAGCTGAGGTGGAGCTTAGCAAGTTTCATGGTTCTCCACCACTTCCTCTTGCTGAGGACCTTCTCAGCTGGTGGTTTCTGCTCCACCTTCCAAGTTGAGCAGGTGATACTTCTGCATTCCTGCCACCAGTGTCTCTGCAGAAAGAGTCTTCTCTACTGTTTTATATTAGATTGTAGAAAATTAGGATTTTTGGTTGATGTCTTAGATGTTGTTGACTAAGAGCAGGTTTTTCTTTAATAACATAGAATAGATATAGATTAATGAGATATATGATCTATTCATGACTACTTCCACTACTATTATACACATACTTCCATATTGTCTTAGATTGCAAGCTGCATTTATTGCATCGTTCATAGAAAGTCATATTTGTGAGGAGAAAAACTCAAATCAGGTCATTTTCTTTAATGACCATTACAACAGAAGGAGGCGATGAACAAACAGATTTATATAAAAATGTGTGAAAACTTATGGATGGAAACCTTTTTAAAATGGTTGCATTGTGTAGAATCGGTGGAGAATCAACTTGTTGACTTCTGATTTGGACTCCAATGGAAGTGAGGTGCAACAATTGTGGATGCTGAAAGCTTCAGATCTTCATGAAGGTTTCTGTGGTTGGACTGACCTGCTGCCCCTTTAAGAGGGAGGCAGGTTTGGGCTTCTGGCTGGAATGAAGCCACCTCAGATGAGAATGACTGCAGGCTTTCGGTACCAAGGTTTAACAGGGTGCTCACTTCACACTTGGGCTTTTTCTTTTTTTGGGATGGCTTTTCTCAGGAGAGAAGGGGCATGGCACACTGCAGCAGCTTTCTTTTTGGGTTTTCTAGTTTTCCTTCTGATCTTTAAAAGACAGGAAGAACCATTTTTGATTGGTCTGAATGTTTGGGCGGTTTTGTGGCCAGCCTAAAATAAAACAAGACAAATCTACAACTGATACTTCCTTTCTAGTCATTGATGACCATCCTCACATGGGACAGATTTCCACAACCAATTTAATACTGCAAATCTGTCCTGTGTGGTCTTTTTTCTGAGAACTGTAACACTACGTTTATAACAAAGATCAAACATGTAAACAGTTATTGTCTAACTAGTTACACCTGGGAAAGTACTGGATCATCTCTGACTGACCTGAGAGTCTCCAGCTCACAGAGAGGATCCTGGAGAAAACCACAGAGCTGCTTCACTCCTGGATCCTTTAGCTGGTTCCCACTCAGCTCCAGAACCCTCAGATGGGAGGGATTGGACCTCAGCGCCGAGGCCAGAGAGTCACAGCTGATCTCTGATAAACTGCAGCGCCACAGCCTGGAAAAGGAATAAATGGGGTAAATAAAAACACATTTCTAAATCTGAAAATGAAGAGAAAAGCAGAAAATGTAAAGAAATTTAGAAAAGACCAACAGAGGCCTCCTGACCTGAGCGTCTCCAGTCTGCAGTTTGGATGCATCATTGCAGAAGACAGTAACTTTACGTCGGCATCTGTCAGGCTTTGGTTCCATCTTAAGCTCAGCTCCCGTAGATGAGAAGGGTTTGACGTCATTGCTGAGGCCACAACTTCCAATGACTCTTTGAAAGAAAACTACGAGACAGTCTGTTGTGTATAAAACAAAAATAGTGAGTCAAACTTTGGGATTTCTCATCAACTTATCTGAGAATCTACCTCAACACAAATGTAGCTCATTTCCTGGAAAAGCTAAATTCAACACCGTAGAGCAACAGTTTGAACGACCATCAGATCTGAAATGCAACTGAACTATTCTCAACATTGTCTTATTTTAGAACAGCTCATAATTACTCAATATTTAAAATGATTGTAGCAAATGGTTTAAAGAAACGTGCATCTTTTTATCTGTCTATCGGCTCTTTGGATATTTTGCATTTCATCCAATTTGTACGATGGTGCGTCAAGTCTTAATTCAGCGATCCGATCGATGACATCAGAGTCTCTGGTTGCATCGATTGCCCTCAGCTTCTGTTCTATCTGCCTGTTTCCCTTCAAATCATTTTCACTGCACCTTTTGTTGCTAGTGATGAAGTTGCCACCTAACGGGTGTGGAAAGGCTCAAACAACTTTGTGGGTCACATAAAGGCTCCAAACGGAACCGCCACAAAGACCTAAAACACCCATTTAAACCAACGAGGCCGGCTGTTTTTACGTTGAACAAATGAAGCAAAATAGTCACGTGTCATTAGTTAAAATGTGTTTTTCTGTTGTTAGAATACGATGTATACAAACAAACAAGAGTTATTTAATGACATGACAGTACTTTCATGATAGTCAGTTAACTTGTGGCTCCTATTATTCCTGCCTTATGTTGGTTTGTCTGGATTGACCTTTGAACTTATATCCAGCCAGTGTTGAACATTTCTGGATGAATTGTTGTTTTTTCAATTTATGGACGCTGCAATGGAAATAAAGAATTGAAGGAATGACCACTGGAGGGGGTATTGCTACCTGACATGATCCACTCGCTTGATTTAAACGCCGATGTCCGGCCCCAAAAATCTTTACTTACTCGGCCTTCCTGCAGTTCCTCACAGCTGGAATCAGGCGACGTCGTCCCTCCACTGAGGTGTTGTACTGCCGCAGGTTCAGCTCATCCAGAACCTCCTCTGACATCTGCAGCAGGTAGGCCAGAGCTGAACAGTGGATCTCTGACAGTCTCCTCTTTGATTTCTTCTCTGACTTCAGGAACTCTTGGATCTCCTGATGGACTGACTGATCCTTCATCTCCATCAGACAGTGGAAGATGTTGATGCTTCTGTCTGGGGAGGTTTCATAACTGTTCTCCTCCTTCAGGTTGTTGAGGACCTTCTGGATGGTTTCTGGGTGGCTGTTCCTCTGATCCAACAGTCCACCCAAGATCCTCTGATTGGACTCCAGAGAGAGACCATGAAGGAAGCGAACAAACAAGTCCAGGTGGCCATTTTCACTTTTGAGAGATTTCCTTAGTGCTCTCCTGAGGAAGTCATCAAGAGATTTCATTAGTGCTCTCCTGAGGAAGTCATCAAGAGATGTGACTGGTTCAGAATATTTTAGGAACTGACTTATAACCGCTGTGTCTTTCCTGGTGTAACAGTGGAACATGTAGACGGCAGCCAGAAACTCCTGAACGCTCAGATGAACAAAGCAGTAGACTGATTTCTGGAAGATCACACTCTCTCTCTTGAAGATCTCTGTACAAACTCCTGAGTACACCGACACCTCGGAGACGTCCAGTCCACATCGCTCCAGGTCTTCTGAGTAGAACATGATGTTTCCTTTCTCCAGATGTTCAAACGCCAGCCGACCCAACTTCAGAAGGAGTTCTTTATCAGCCTCAGTCAGTTCCTCTGGTCTCTGCTTTCCTCCATACTTCTGCTTCTTCCTCTTTATCTGAACCCTCAGGAAGTGTGAGTAGAGGTCAGTCAGGGTTTGGGGCAGCTCTCCTCTCTGGTCTCTGGTCATCATGTCCTCCAGAACTATAGCAGTGATCCAGCAGAAAACTGGGATCAGACACATGATGTGGAGGCTCCTGGAGGCCTTGATGTGTGAGATGATTCTCTGGGACAGATCTTCATCACTGAACCTCCTCCTGAAGTACTCCTCCTTCTGGGAGTCAGTGAAGCCTCGTACTTCTGTGATCCTGTCAACACAGGAGGGAGGAATCTGATAGGCTGCTGCAGGTCTGGAGGTGATCCAGATGAGAGCTGAGGGAAGCAGGTTCCCCTGGATGAGGTTCACCAGGAGCACATCAACGGACGATACTTGTGTGACATCAGAGATGAGCTGATGCTTGTTGAAACCCAGTGACAATCTGCTTTCATCCAGGCCATCAAAGATGAACAGAAGTTTCCAGACAGTCAGATCTTCTGCTCTGATCTTCTGTAATGTTGGATGGAAAACATGAAGCAGTGAGAGAAGACTGTGCTGCTCATCTCTGATCAAGTTCAGCTCCCTCCATGAGAGCGGAAGCACCAGACTGATGTCTTGGTTCTCCAAACCTTCTGCCCAGTCCAGACTGAACTTCTGCACTGAGAAGGTTTTTCCAACGCCGGCGACACCGTTGGTCAGAACCACTCTGATGTGTCTCTGTTGCTCAGATAAGACTTTGAAGATGTCCTGGCACTTGATTGGAGTGTCCTGGATGTTCTTCTTGGAGGTTCTCTCAAGCTGTCTCACCTCATGTTGTGTGTCCACCTCCTCACTTTGTCCCTCAGTGATGTAGAGCTCAGTGTAGATCTTGTTCAGCAGGGTTCCACTTCCTGCTTCATGAGTTCCTTCAGTCACATGTTCACATCTTCTCTTCAGACTCATCTTATGACCTTCTATCACCTCCTGCAGATCACTTCCTGAACATAAGTAAACCAATGATTTCCATCTATAATAAATCATCAACACAACTACAAATTCATGACATCACAAATTAAATCTCATATTGAACAGTTTTACTTTGTTTGGACTTCATTTCAGCATCTCCAGATCTGCTTCCAGATTGTGAACAAGAGGACTCTCCTGGTGGAGCTGACTGGTCCCAGTTTGATAGGATGTGCTCCCCCCTCTCACTATGAAACACATCTCTATTAGTCCTTTGATTTATAGGATGAAAGAACCTGATCAAGACTCAATATTGTTCCAGCATTTATGTCTGAATTCATCTTTCAGTTTAAACCTGATTCTTGTTTCTAATCAACAATATTCACATTAAGTCTGTAACTATATGACTGTCTGAGGTTTAAGTGTTAAACATCTCCAATAATAAACTCACAACCTGCTGCTGTTAATGTGACTAACAGCTGCCACACAAACACATCATCACGCTTTAGTTTTCTCACATTTGGTCTGAACTTCTGAAGGTTATTACTGCATCTTTGGACATGTCACTCTTCAGGGACACCCAGCTGGGCACTGTGGACTCTGCTCTGTCCTCGTCCATCCTGAGGAAACATCAGAAATAGTGATGAGACTGTGATGAAGGTAAATAATCTGTAGAGGTTGGAGTTAAATAATCCCAATTCACTGCATTTTTATCAAACAGGAACATTTCTAATCCATTCTGGATAACAACTGAATCAATAAATCAATGATGTCTCTGTATCATTTTCATGTTTTCAGAGTTTAAGCTGCTTTTTTTAACTGTTCCCTGCAGTGAGAAAAGAACTGGCACCTTTTCCAGCCCCTCATCCTGCAGCACTGAATGTGCTCTAAAGTTCTTTCCAGAGCAAACGTTTCTGCACTTGCAGCAACATGTTGTAGTCATGGATCCGTGAGGAGAACCGGATACAGGAAACGCCCCCACTTTGATCCCAAAACCCAACTGGTGGCCAACGGTGGTCCGGCAACGATGGGGACGCTGGTCCATCGGGCCGACAACACTGGTTTTCCACAGGCCAACATGGTGAAAGGACTGTCTTCAGCTCAGCCACTAAATTATCTGGTGCTACATAAACATACTAGTCAGGACTTTTTAACTCCCCTCATTTGTTCCCCTCTTCAATTATTTCTATGATCCAAGTCCTCAAAGATCACTGCTCTATTTAAAATAGATGAAAGAAATGACACCCACTCCTGCATTTCTTTCACAGTGGTTCCACAACATTGAACAATAAACCACTGTGAGAAAACGTGCAACATGAACCCAAAATCCTGTTGGTGTCCTGTGATCCTGTGTGGATTTAGTTATTTAGTTTATTGTCTTAAATTGGTCCGGCTGAGAGATGCTAACTTGCCCACAATTAGATGTTGTTTGACAGGTAATACCAAAATATCCAGCTGTAACCTGGACTGTTGAACAACTCTAATAACTTTATGAGCTTTTCACCTGTCACAAAAATGTCGCTCTTCCTGCTTCGTCTGAAGAGAATAGTTTCACTTTTAAAACCTAATCAACAGCTTTATGGCGTATATATTACTACCATTAAAGCATTCTGGGAGGGTTTAAAGTTCTTTTAGGATCAGTAGCAAAGAGCAGAAAAATAAACTAAACTTCACTTAGAAAGACTATTCAACTATAACTAAAGCCAGACTATAAGAATGTTAAATAAGACTTATTCATTTATAATGTATAATGATGTTTTGTGCTAAAACTAAATATGAAGTCTCATTGATTCAAATCTTGATTTTATCTCCAAACACAACTGTCAATTCTTTTCAATAATGCTCTTCGTTTCCACTCACCTTGTCGGTCTTCAGTCTTCCTGCTTAGTCTGAAAGGAATACTTTTAAAAACTGGTTTGTTGGGTTCCCAGTTTCTGGGAGCGTTGTTGCTGGTGTCTACCTGCAGGGGGCGTGGAGGAGCCGCTCATCAGCCACAGCTGGCCCCGCAGACACACGCACCTGCGGTCTCTCTTCAATCTCCCGTTAGATTTAAGGACAGAACTCCCGTCTGCCAGCGGCGGAGGTTTTCATCACCAAACCCTGACTCCTGTGGCTTGACTATTTTTGAGAGTTTTCCTAGCGGACTTGTTTTGGACTCTCTCGAGGTCTCTCCGCCTCTCTGTGAACGCGGACCGAACTGTTCTTGTTCACTTTAAAATAAAGACGCTTTTCGGACACCATTCTCCGCCATTATTCAACCTGGTTAAATAAATAAGATTTAGGATGCTTGACAGATTTTAAAGACTTGTAAAAGCAGCATATTTCTGCAGCCCTGGAGTCCAGGAGGAGCAGCAGAGGTCAGAATGTGTCGGAGCGCGTTTAACTATTGTCTGCAGTTCCACGCGTGTCCACCGGGTGGCGGTAAAGCATCACATGATATTTCTCCTTTTTGGAACTTCTTCAGCTGCGTTGAGCTTTAAATCTTCACCTGTCGCTCCCTTTAAGCTCTAAACTTTGCGGTTCGTGTGTAGTTTGTTGGTTTAAATATTTCTGATAAATTCTTATGAGTGAAACTGTCAATGACCAATAGAAAGTTTGTCCATTGTTCTACTGCGTCACACATTTTCATTATTTGTCATTTTTGGGTCTAAACTGGACCAGTTCTGTGAGCTGTTTTGCTTTTTCTGTGCACCAGATGTTCCAGGCAGGTTCCATCATCGGACACAGACGGAGACAGGTCACGTGACAACAGTCAGCCTTTAGTTCTTTATTACAGGAGGATCTGGTTTATATACAGACACGTATCTGCAAAATACTAAAAAGTATATGAACCCAAAGTACTAAAAAGTCTACATCCACGCACACGCGTGTATTAAGTGTTTATACACACGTGTGCGCGTACGTGCACACTGTATATTCATCTAATAACTGTTAGTTTCTAAAACAGCAAAGTAGAGTCACTGAGGCACGGCTTCACCTCCTTTACACCGAGGTTTCCCTGAGCAGGTGTGATGAACTGTTGCAGAAGGAAAAGCATGGAACATGTTAATAACCGGACACAACAACACTCAGGTTTATTGTCTGACGGCATCAGTGTCTCTGGTTGCATCTGTCTGAGGAGCATTGTGAAACCAGGAGCAGTAAATGGGGGGGGGGGGGGGGGGCAGTGAGTGGATGCTGCATTCATCAAACACACAATAGTCAGAAGAGAAGAAGGAAGAACAGAAGCCCGTGTTCCTCAGTGTTGGTGTGGAGATGCCTGTTTGGAGGAGCAGGAAGCAGGCTGGACTCTTCCAGCTGGCTTTAATGCCACTTCTCTTCTGAGAACCTCCCAGCAGCTTTCTCTCCACCATCTTTTTACGCTGAAGGTTTTTGATCATTTCAGGTCAGATGTTCTTGGACTGAGGTTAAACATGTTTGTTCTTGTGCTCGGAGCGAACCGATGATCCTCTAAAGTCAGGCATCCTAAAGGTGGATGTTTTCTGAGGCCTGGAGGCTTTAAAGTGGCGCTTTTACCCACTTGTCCTCGTTCTGTTGGAAACTTGATCCAAAAACCTTTTCTGGAGCTTCATGTTCTGCTTTTTTGAAGGAATGAAATGGTTTCATCAGCGCTGCCGGGGGCTGAGCAGGCTTCATAAATCTGAAGCTCTGAGATCCTTTAAAGATCTCCTGGAATCAGCAGATGGGGGTTTGATCCAAAACTGTAAGAATCAGTCAAGCTATCAAATCTTGACTCAGTCCAAGCGTGAACCAGTCCATCCAGAGCTGATTATGGCTCAGCCAGGAGGAAAGCACGGCCTGGGGGGGTTCATATGGAGCAGGCACACTCTGGCTCTATTGCTACTGAAAACAGCCCTTCAGCACAGCAGCCTGGAATGCAGTTCTGGAGAACACCTGTTCCCAACAGAACCTGTTTAAAACGGGACCAGTAAAGATGCCCGGCGTGACCACGACCACGGGGAGAGAGGGGGGGGCAGAGACAGGCGGTAACGCCGCTGCCCACCGATTCACCTGGAAACAACAAAAACCCCAGCAGCTTGGACCCAATATGGCAGCGTGTTCCTCAGAAACGCTCCTCAAACTCTCCCCACAGCTTCATTGCTAAACAGGATTTGGGTTTTTTTGTCCGTGCTAAATGGAAAGTGTTTGTCCTTTGGTGGTCCAACAGGACCACGATTTGGATGGAGGGATGATTTGATGTTATTGAGAATAAAAACAGCTGAAAATGGAAGCGGAGATGTTTCAGAGCACCAGAGTTCAGAAAGAGTTTCTAATCAAACACCGCCTGTTGGGAATGATGAATGGATGAATTTTTATTTAATTTAGACTAATTTAGACTAATTTTAACATCCTCAAAAGAAATCATTTAAAGCTCATATGTCAGAGTCAAGGTCGAGGGTTTTCTATGGCCCCCGGGATGATATTGATTTATTATTAGAACCGGCCCGCAGGCCGCAGATGTTTTACACAGGCCAATACTACATTTCCCACAATGCAACGGTGACAGTCTGAGCAGGAGGTGGCTTCATTTAATTATTTCTCAGTAGTCATTAGCATAACAGCAAACGTTAACTTCCAGATACCCATAAAATGGCAAAAGGGAAGGTGGACACTGAGAACCGGGGATCGGATCGGCCGCAGACCGATGGACCACGTCTGCGTAGTCTGGATCCACGAGCCTCAGGATGTCCTTGTCCCCATGATGATACTGCAGCAAACTATCAATAGCGTCTTTCATGGGAGAGTCCAGCGTGTGTGGTCCAAGACAAACACTCCACCACCAGTCTTCATGGGTCCAGTGCGGCGCTCCTCGGCGAGGACTTCAGCGGCAGGGGCAAAGCTCCAGAGACGTCTGGAACACAAACAAAGCAATAATGCATCCTTAGTAACTCATATTATCGCGATATGGGCTATTGAGAAAACACATTAATATCCATCCCTTAATAACAGAAAGTGTCATATTTAACACATCAAAAGATTGAGATACACTGACCACAACCTAACTAAATCTATTTATTTTCAATCATTCGAACGCCTTAATTCCAACATGCCGCTCTGAAAAAGACGATTATCGTTGACCCGCCCACTGATCTTTCAGGATCCTGGTCATCCTCTGCTGGAATCTCCTTTACACGTCCAGCAGCAGAGAGATGGAAGCTGACAGGTGGCGCAGGGGAAGTGACGGCACAGCAGTCGCTTTGCCCAGCTGGAGGAAGTGTGCCCCAGGAGCATCGTCTGGAGCGGGAGGGGGCACAAGAGCCGAAGGCGGATCCCTCTGCTGCATTTTGTGTTTGTCCCAGTCCAGAGGGAGCGGACGGCAGCCCGGTTCTCTGGACTCCAGCCCAAACCTTTCTCCAGTGTCTCTGTCAGAGAGGTGAACGCAGGGCACTTGTCTTGTCCCGTCACTGCCATGGAAGCAGAGTTCAACTCCCACATTGGCAGGGTCAAAGACAGCAGGGAGGACGGCGCCGGGCTTCTTCATGTCTACCGGTCGCTGAAAGTTCCACCGCACAACGCCGTCATGGCCTGGGCCTGGAACAGTTCAGGGGAGACCTGCGTACCCGTGACCCACTGGGCCTGCTGGAAAGGTAGCCCTCCTGCTGAGATGTACCACGGACAGGGATCCAGACGGGGACTTTGGCACCTTCGCCCGCTACGTGGTTTAGCTGAAGGGTCCCTCCGTCCCTGTCCATTATCCCCTCAGACAGTTCCGGGTCACTGAGGCAACCACGGAGGATGTGAACCCTCTGAACGCGCCACGTCTTCAGCATGGATGGCTTGAAGAGTGGGACATGGTTAGGGTCCGTGGCCAGGTGAAAGTGCTGCAGAACTCTCTCCACTCTCTCCAGCAGCTCGCTGGGTTGTGGAATTTTAGTTCTGCAGTGCTTCGGACGTGCCGTTTGGTGGGGTGGCTGGACGGATTCCGCAGAACTCGTAGGCATCACGGAGCCTCTTCAGGTCTTCCTGATCCACCACAGAGAAGGCGGCAGAAAGGAGCGGGCAGAAAAGGCTGAACAGAGGATGGTGCTCAGAGGTGCACTCTCGTCCAAAGCGCCTCATACAGTGAAACCAGTCTGGCTTCACAACGCTGCTGCTGTTGTATGTTGCCGTGAGGCGCAGGTGTTGGTCAGTGCTCCAGAGGTGGATCCTGCATGGCAACAATGGAAGGGGTGGTCTTCCAGGCATCCCAGCACAGATGTTCACCAGGGACGCAGTCCGGGATCTTAAATGGAGCGCAGCAATCCCTAAATGCGAGGCAGAGACATAGAAATATGAGCTCTAAAGGAAGAATTGTAACATTAAATATCAAATTTCTTCAAAGACAATGACTTGCAGAGAGCATTTTTCAGTTTGAATGACGGCAAACAAAGAAGATGGCTGATCTCACCTGTCCATCCAGTGGTAGCCGGCCTTTCCACCCCAGCGTGGCTGTACCTCTGGGCCATTCCTTGCTACATCGGATGCAGGGACCTTTCTGTCTCAGCCTGAACCATCACCCAGGACACAATGAGCCAGTTCTCATTCATCACTGCGAAACTGGACATGGCTCCAGATGCCAGTGTCACCTTCCTCGCCATCTTCCTCGTGTGGTCCACCTGAAAACTGCCCCAACGTGCCCTGGAGGAGCTTGGTCAGAGACGGCTGTTGACGCTTGAACTCATCCAGCAGGCAGTCAGTCAGGTAGAATCCGGACACAGACACCCCACCCCAACCTTCTTGGTCCTCGTATGGCCCGAAAGCACGTGGCCGATCTTCCATCCTCACGTACTGGCCCATGGTTCTCTGTCCGTACGCCCCAGCCTCGGCCTCCCTGACGTTCTGTACAGCGTGCAGATATGCCAGGTGAGCTCGTTCATACTTGAGGTGCATGAGCTCATTCACCTGGTTCGCCATATCGGTCGGTGACTTGCCAGAACGCCGCAGTTCATCCATTACCGACTTGCACGCAGCCTTCTTGTAAGTCAGGAATGCAGGCAAAAGGTTAGTAAAGCGCACGGGCAGCTTCTCCACCCATGGAGGGTTGTCAGCGGACCAGTTCCTGCGACAGGCCTTGCAGCAGAGTCGCGAGGAAAAGATCAAATACTGGCCACGGACGCTGACGATCACTGGAGGTCTGCCCACGCCTGCAGAGACCACCTGAGGACGAGGACAGCTATGGAGGCACGGCAGGATGTCATTGTTCCTCAACCTGACCATGATGTGGCTCTCTGGCTTCCAAATGAAAAATGGATGGAGCTGAAAAAAGTTGGGGGACGGGAGCTCAGCCACCATGTCCAGTAGCTCCGGCTGAGGAGGAAGACGCCAAAGAGAAATTGCGTTCCCAGGGTTATGCACTGGTCGGGACCCAGGCCACAACCCAAGTTGTTGAAGCTCCGTCCTCATCCACAGCTTTTGATGTTGTGAGCAGATCCACTTGCTCATGTCGTGGTCAGGGACAGGCATGGGAACAGGAGCTATGGGAACTAGGATAAAGTAAAGAAGACAGTTGAACAACATAAAGTTCTCATTACTGAAGAGACAATTTCAGTGCCCCCGCCCTCACATGATATAAACACACGATACAAGGAAACACACACGCGCCTCGGACACTTGGTTTCATTCCAGAGCTCACACGTCAGATTTTTTCCATGTCAGTGACAAAGAATCGTGTCAATTTGAATGACCCCGGGACACTTTATTATTGTTCAACACCCCACGGAATGGGGGAAATTTCCATGGTTTAACATACCACTCTTTTGGTCTTGGGTAGAGTCCGTCAAAGGAGGCACTCTGCCGTCAGAGGTCTGTGCCGTGCAAGAGTCAGGTCCTGAAAACAAGTGCAGACTTGCTATTAAGAAATTACAGTCACTTCACCTGATGACAACATGGAAAGAACAGTCAGCTGGACATTACAGAGACATCAGGTTGTTCATCAGCCCTAAATAAAAGAAAAGGAAACATACCTGAAGTTGAGTGGGGCTCCTCTACCTTTGTGAGACCCTCTGTCTCTGTCACCAGGAAGGCCAGCTGTGGGGGGAGGGGCACAGGTCTCTTCCTCTTCACACCTGGTGAAGCTGGAACAGCTGCAGGTACGGTCATTTTCAAAAATAAATGACTTTATTTAAGGCAGCTGCAGTTAGCAGAACACTTGATTGGAGGAACAGAATTACAATGTTTTTACCATCAACTAGTGATGCCTGTAGCTCAGCGGTATCTCCAGGTGGGGCTTTGGAGCGTGTGGCAGATGGAACTAAAAAGACAACATTAGTTTAGTCAGTTCAGATTCAATGAGTTGTGAAGACGCCGTTATTAGTAGAAATTCAAGCAGCCTTATCGTTACTCCTCCTGCTTTTTAGAATTTTACATCATTAAAATAAAACAATATAATGGTCTCATTCACACCAATTGAAATGACAATGTTAATCAGCGCTCTCGAGGCCGAGCAGGAGGAGCATTGGGACTCGGTCAACAAACAGGCATTCGCGTGTTCGTACCCCGTGCATCCAAACTGTTTTTCAACGAAGCAGCAAAGAGAACAAAAACAAACACTTACCCTCCTCCTCATAGTCAATATCAGTTCATCATTGCACGGATCAATTCATAGTCCTCACGACGGTTATTATCACACCAACATATGAAGAGTAATATTAAAGGAACTCGGCCGGAACATCAAGAACACAAAAATAATAAGATAAGTTTCAGATTTGGAGAGGAATTCTTCATGGAAAGGAACGGAACTCCAGCTCTGAAACCTATTTTTCAGAAACCTGTCTTTGCTCCTGGTGGCACTCTCGGCAGGGCGGCTGCTGCTACTGGCATAGCATCTGCACACAGATGAAAAGAAAAACAATAGAAATCAGATACGGCATGGACTTTGTTTGTCTGACATGAAATAAATGTGGTAACGGTGTATTTACAGCTCTGGACTTGCAGATCAGAGTTATGGATGCTCAGCATCTCCCTTTCCATCTCCACGTCCTCCTCCATGGCTGTGTTAAAGACAAAAATACCGGCTACAGGTTATTAGTAGAAAAGAAAAAAACCTTTTCCCAAAGTTGAACTTGTCACATGAAGGAATGAGCATACCCAGGGGCTCAGCTGGGGCTTCATGGGATGCTCAGCAGGTGTGGAAGATGTGGTGGGCTGCTGCCTCTTCAGCAGGTTCTGCTGCAACCTGGACATTCGTGTACCTGGAACGCAGCGCCTGCCTATGACAAAATCAGCATAGCCATCACCTCTGCTGTCCCAGATCTCCTTCCACCTGCTCTTGGCTCGGGCACCAAATCCAACCAGCTGGTCGTCTTCAGATGAGGCAGTCACTCCATCCCCTCTTCCGGCCTCATAAGTGAGGAGAGCCTGGATTTCTTGGAAACTGAGGGCATAACTCACAAATGACTGGAGGCTGTCCTTACTGTGGCTGTCAGCCATACAGAGACCTGCTGCCTCCTCGCTCTGCACGTTCTTGATCAGATACACGGTGGATCCTACGTCATTCTGCAAAAGCCATCTGAATGACTTCCCTTTATATTTACCAAACTGCAGGACATAGTCTCCCAGCACCTCCATCTTATCTGAGGGATCCCCCCTCTTTGTCGGATGACGGCCAAAGCGTTCTGCCGTACGAGGTCCTCCCTCATGGCCGCAGACTTGTCCTGAGGAGTGGAACTCACCCGTTTGGCTTCATCAGATGGCTCCTGGAGGAGAAACCCAAGAGGCCCCTTGCGGAACACGACCCGAAGTTTCCCAGGGAAAAAGGCGAATTGCTTCTGCATGTTGAGCTGACATAAAGGAAAAATGTCTATTAATTTTCTCATTTTTATTAGACACTGATAAAAACAGTTCCACCCATTTTTCACATCACACCTGATAAATGTGATCAAAGGAATCTTAGGCCAGTAAAAGATAAAGTGTGGTACCATGCGTAAAGCTCTGTGTGTGTGTGTGTGTGTGTGTTTGTGAGTGTGCGCACACATGCAATTATCATGTAGGTGTGAAAGTGTAAGATCAAGGTTGTTGGGGTGTCGATTCAGGAGTTCAGAAGGTCAGTACCTGGTGTGGCTAGTGAGGAAAAGACTGGAAAGTGATGGTGTGTGTGTGTGTGTGTGTGTGTAGGTGTGTGTGTGTTGTGTGTGTGTGTGTCTGTGTGTGCGTCTGTGTGTGTGTGTGAGAGAGAACATGTTGGGGGGGGGCAGGAGGACAGTATCCCCTCTCAAAGACATTGGAAACAAAAACACACATTTGATGTAATAAAATGTAATACTACCACTACTAATATTACTACTAATAATAATTATAGTAATAATAATAATAATACCGAGACTTCAGTGCCACGACAAGTAAATCGGTTACTTGAATATAAAATATGAACAAGTTCATTCATCACTATCGTGTAATTTAATTTATGAAAAACTAGCTTGACAAAATATGACTATATTGTAGCATGACAAATACAGTACATTATAATTTAGGGCCAATTATAACACGTTCCTTGCTAATTTAGGACAGAATTGACCACAGCCTATGCACAATTACGAAAAGTTTCCTCATTAATTTAGTAGGAAATCAAGCCCAAACTTACCTTCAGCGAAGTTTACCAAAGAATGAACCAAGAATGGCCGATCCTCCGGAGAGGAGCCGCTCTTCATAGAAACGGCAGAACAGCGCCACGGGATGATAGCGGCCGGAAATATATTGCGTCCGTAGTGGTTTGGCACTACCATTGAAAATGAATGGGAAACGGTTTAGGGCCGTTTAGCTCCCGGCCATGGCACATTGCTTTTAAGTTGATTTCATTTATCGGAGTTGAATCTTGTTTGATTTTTTTGAAGGCGTTTCACCTCTCATCCAAGAGCCGTTCTAGGCAGATTTGATGATATGGCGCTCATAGGCTATATAGCCTTTTCTTTTTTGGGGAAATGGATTGGAGGCTGCTACAACATTGAGGTTTGGACTGTGACAAAGCAAAATGGACAACCTCCACCAGAATAAGTGTTTCAAGAAAATAAGTTTGAGTGTATTAACTTCAAAAGGCCATTTTCTTGCACCTGCTCTCGCTTACGGCCATACCACCCTGAGAACGCCCGATCTCGTCCGATCTCGGAAGCTAAGCAGGGTCGGGCCTGGTTAGTACTTGGATGGGAGACCGCCTGGGAATACCAGGTGCTGTAAGCTTTTTGCACTCTTCCACTGGGTCAGCAGAGGCCGCCAGTGTTCCTGATAATTATCCAGCCAGATGTAATTCACTTCTTAAGTACTTCTAACATTGAGATTTACTGTTGCACTGTTGTACATCGTTTGAGATTTAATATTTTATGAGTGTGTGTGTGTGTGTGTCTGTGTGTGTGTGCGTCCGTGCGTGCGTGTGTGTGTGTTTGTGTTTAAATAAAATTGAATTTCCCACTTTGGTCCACACTATTGTCAACATTTCTGTCTTCAAAAAAAGCCAACTCAAGGCGGCAGATTCCTGAATTGAAAACAATATCTAAAGAACTCAAGTATCATACTAACAACACTAATATTCCATCTGTCTATCCCCAACTGAATTAACTCCACACCTATCTCATCAGATTATTTGTAACAGAATAAGCAGATAACGTAGCATTTCCCTGTTCATATCTGCTACTTGCAATTTAGAATTTGTCAATAAAACTATGCTATGACACAAACTACAGTTTAATAGATGGCTGTGCTCCTAAAAAGAGCAGCATTTGTGACTCATAAACCTCACAGACACTGCTATGCACTTTAAACATTTTTATGATGGTGAGTTTTTCAATCAAATATCTTCTGTTTGATAATGCCCAAAGCTGGATTCGAACTCTCCCTCTGGGGTCTTCAGGAGGTTTCAATCAGGTTGTCTGTTACAGCAATTGTCAACTGGCCCGCACCGGCCCGGATCGATTCCCGGCCATGGCACATTGCTTTTAAGTTGATTTCATTTAACGGAGTTGAATCTGGTTTGATTGTTTTGAAGGCGTTTCACCTCTCATCCAAGAGCCGATCTAGGCAGATTTGATGATATGACGCTCATAGGCTATATAGCCTTTTCTTTTTTGGGGAAATGGATTGGAGGCTGCTCCAACATTGAGGTTTGGACTGTGACAAAGCAAAATGGACAACCTCCACCAGAATAAGTGTTTCAAGAAAATAAGTTTGAGTTGTATTAACTTCAAAAGGCCATTTTCTTGCACCTGCTCTCGCTTACGGCCATACCACCCTGAGAACGCCCGATCTCGTCCGATCTCGGAAGCTAAGCAGCGTCGGGCTGGTTAGTACTTGGATGGGAGACCTCCTGGGAATACCAGGTGCTGTAAGCTTTTTGTACTCTTCCACTGGGTCAGCAGAGGCCGCCAGTGTTCCTGATAATTATCCAGCCAGATGTAATTCACTTCTTAAGTACTTCTAACATTGAGATTTAATGTTGCACTATTGTACATCGTTTGAGATTTAATATTTAACCAATGTTGCACTGAGATTTAATGTTGCACTCTTCGGTTTGATTCCCGGTGTATTCCCTGGGAGGTCGTATCGGGCCTTTCTGGCCTTTGGGACACGTTGTCGTGACTATGTCTCTCGACTGGTCTGGGAACGCCTGGGATCCCCCTGGATGAGCTGGAAGAAGTAGCTGGGGAGAGGGAACTCTGGGCCTCTCTCTTTAGGCTGCTGCCCCCGCGACCCTACACCGGATAAGTGGTGGAGGATGGATGGATGCCAAAATCACTTCGGCATCCAGGTCTGGGAACAGCAACTCAAAACAGATCAAACTTTATGGCTATCGGAGCTCCGCCAAGCCTGAAACTGAATTGAATGTATATTTAAATAACTTTAAAACATTTTAAATACTACATCTGCTGCCACCTTCTATTAACACACGGTTTATTATTTTCTGTTAAATGGGGAACTTTCAAAAAGGTGTTTATCCACAGTTATAAAGATAAACTTTAATGGGAAGGTGAATGTTGTCTTGGAGATGTGTGCAACTTATCATATGTAAAATATATAAATTCATCCATGATTAAACTTATATCTTCAAGGATTATCCACATTAATCCAGATAGATAATAGAAAATATATTAACATCACAATGATTTATATAATGAAAAAACTAAAGTAAATCAGGCCCTTCCTCTTATTATGGGGTTACTGGAAATGTCTCTTTATTGAATAGGGACATAGAAAACTTTATTTTGTGGGTGTGTAATTTACCTATTGTATTGATTTGTCCTTAAAGTCTAATGGTGGCCAGCAAGGCTGCTGGACTCGTTCAGCCCCAGAGGTTTCACACACTGGGCCCCTGGACCGGGACCCCTGGGCTCCCCCCTGGGCCTGGACTTATCACCATACACTGTATAAATGGCTGATGCTAATGCACATCTGTCTGTCCCAGGGAGACGAGCCCCTCAGCTGTGGAGCTCCTTCAGGTTTCTTCTTTTCCTTAAAAGGGGGTCAGGCATCAAATTCAAAAAGAGTGAATAATTACCATTTTAAACATTAAGCATCTTGAATTTAAAGCTTCAAAAGCAAAGTGTTTGTCTACGTTCTCTTTCCCATTGGAACTACTCCTTGTAGAAATGATTTGGATAAAGAAAGACTTTTAAATGACTTTAAACAGACTTTGAGGAGCCTCACAAACATGAAACGGATCAGAACTGGGAGGTCTGGGCTTTGGTGTCTGCATATATGAAAATCAAAACAGATAAAAATGCAGCCAAACTAAAGTTCAGTGATGAGCTGTTTTATTGATGAGTAAGACTGACAAGCTGTAGGTTTGCTGCCTCATCTGTGGTCGGGATGCAGATGTGGACCTCACGATCATCATCATTCCAGCTGTGAACGGACGACGCAGGTAGAGGAGCTCAGATGGAAGGATGAGGACAGACGACACATTAATGGTTTTTATTCTTGGTTTGTGACTGTCCCAGTGAGACCAGTCCACTGTTTGGAAGTAGTTAAATCCAACCTCTACTCTGAGCTTCAGGCAGCAAACACGACAGTGGAAAACGGCTGTGCAAATATATTTTGGAGGACAAAGTTCAGCTGCTCTCTGGCGTTTGTGTAATGCAGCCTGGCTTTACCTGGACAATCAATGATGTTCAGCAGCGGCCTCAGCAATGATGAAGGCCCCTGATTACGTAACAGGTTGTCCTTCCCTTTTGTGAGGAACTTTCCTTCCTCCTCAGTCTCCTTCCTTCTGAAGAGTGAGCGCAGGCTTCACCTTCATGGTAAATGGTACCAGCAAACACTGGACTGGAGACGCTGGACACAAATGCAGGATGGGGAGGAGATCCATGCAGGCCAGTCAGGACACATAGGAGCAGCAGAATCCCCCAGAGGAAGAGGACTCTCTGTCTCCCAGGGTCCAGAAACATGTCTTCTACGCTTGAATGTACACCTATAGCAGCACTTTAATATGCACCATTTAAAGATGAATATAAATGTAGACCCTTTGGGAAGGTTTTTCCAGCTTCCATCAAGTTGTAGGTGCTGTTGGAGCACTAATAAACTAATGATTACACAGAAGCAGCACATCAGAGATAAAGAACAAAAAAAGCAAAGTCCAGCACCTTGTAGGGGAGGATATTTTGTAAAAGCCTCGGCTGCCGTTGCACCGTCGGGGCTTTGGGGGCCAAACAGCGAAGCAAGAGAAGGTGAGTGCACAGCATCACGACAGTCGTCATGACGAGGGGGTTATGCTCAGTTCCCTCACCGCTGTGGTTGGTGTGTGTTGAGGCACAAGTGGTTGCAGAGCAGCAGAACAAACACTAACCAAGATGCTCTTTGCCTTCTGCTTCTGTCTTGGTTCACTAAGATGAACGCAGCCCGGTGTGTCTGGATTTTGTCCATAATCATCTGTGTGGCCAGAGGCCATGTGGGGAACGACATTGGTCAAAACCAGAAGGAGCAGGACACCTCAGCTGACAACAGCACTGAGAGCCTTTCACTGGTCACTGCAGCCAACAGAGAGTTTGCCTTCAGGCTGTACAGGAGCTTAGCTGCTAACCCTGACTCACAAGGCAAGAACATCTTCTTCTCCCCAGTCAGTGTGTCTGTCGCCTTGGCCGCTTTGGCGGTTGGAGCACGTGGAGAAACCCACCGACAGCTTTTCAGAGGTTTGGTTTTCAACAGCACATGGCTGAGCCAGACGGATGTAGACCAGGCTTTTCAGAGCCTCTTTGAAAAGACGAAGAAGGCGAATGAAGTCACCAGTGAAGGGACGGCTGTATTTATGGACAACCTCTTCAAACCACAGCCTGAGTTCCTGGACACCTTGAAAAAGTCCTACTTTGCAGATGGATTCAATGTTGATTTCACCAAAAGCAGCGAGAGTGTAAACACCATCAACAAGTATGTGGAGGAGAAGACCAGTGGGAAGATTGACAAACTGGTAGAAAGTCTAGATCCGACAACAGTCATGTATCTAATCAGCTATATCTATTTTAAAGGTAAACACCTGGATGTGGTGCGATTTAGGCGTGTTTCTTATTCATTTGAAACTGTCAACCACAAACTGTGATTCCATGACTTGTAAAACAGGAAAATGGGAAACTCCGTTTGATCCAGATCTGACCAAGGAGGACTTATTCATGGTGGATGAAAAGACCAAGGTTTGAAGTCCACAGTCTTCGGCAAAACCTTCAACCGAATCTCATTTACAAATATGAAACTTTGAATTTTTTCAGATTCCAGTTCAGATGATGAATATTGAGAAGAGATTTGAAACCTATCGTGACCAGATGTTTAACACATCGGTCCTTCACCTCCCATTTAACAGCTCTCACTCCATGTTGCTGCTGTTGCCGGACGACATGGCAAAACTGGAGAATGCAATTTCTGCCGCTCATGTTACCAAATGGCTGAAATGGTGTGGAAAAGGGAGACTCAACGGCTAACTCTTGGTTATTGATGTGGCGGTTGGCTCCTGTCCGTCACCTCATGGTTGTGTCTGTCCCATATCTGTTCCCCAGGAAATACAGTGTTTATATTCCCAAATTCTCCATCAAAGCGTCATACTCACTGAAGACTGTGTTGACTGAAATGGGGATGGTAGACATGTTTGGTGACAGAGCAGACTTGAGTGGTATTGCAGGGGGGCAACAACTGGCAGTCTCAGAGGTAAAGATGTAAAACAGGAACAGCATCAACAATGAGCACAGATTTCTTTCTGACAATTGATTATGTCTGGTATTTCTTGTAGGTTGTCCATCAAGCTACCCTGGATGTTGATGAGGCTGGAGCCACTGCCGCAGCTGCTACAGGCATCACAATAACACTTCACTCCTATAATTATGTTCCAGTCCTGAAGTTCAATCGTCCCTTCATGGTTATCATCACTGACCACAGCTCAGATAATATCCTCCTATCTTCGTGTCAGTGCAGACTCGTGCGCGGGGCTCGTGCACATGAGGGTTAGGCTGGTTTGATGCAAGTCACAGTGGGGTGAGGGCGGGGCTTGTGTAGCATGTGCCGGCCCCTCTCAAACTGTAGCCTAGCTGGGCCTTGCTCACGCCCTGATGACTGGCAGGGACCCCTCACCTGTGCTAGTCTGGGCTGGGGAGGGGGCGAGGCAGAACTTTCCTCTTTCTCCACGAGGCGGGAGCAGCGAACGGATCTGTTATTGACTGAGTGTGTGTGGTCATGGCAGTGGCTTTTTTGTTGTTTCTGCTTCAGGCTGCAGAAGATGGGGTGCTGCTGTAGTAAGACTGACGAGTGGAGAGACAGCGACAGCGACAGCGAAAGCATCAGCGACATCGACAGTGACATCAGCAGTCTGTCAGACTTCCTGCCCTACAGTGGATGGAGGACGGTGATGGTGGAGCACAGGCAGCACACCACCGCAGGAACCCAGCAGGCATGGTTGGATGCAGATCTTAAAGGAGACAGCAGATATAAGGAGGAACCTGAGGTTCTTAGGAACCCAACACGTGGTGTCGGGCCCACCCTTGATTCAGATCCCTGTGTGGCGCTGCCCAGACTGAGCACAGGCGGAGAGGAAAACACTCCAGTTGGGTCAAAGCCGTCCAAACCGGTCCAGTCAACTCTTGTTGAGCCGCTGTCCGTTGCCTTCATGGTGACTGAGGCATCAGGTGACCATCAGAGGCCGAAGGTAGATCCAAAACCCCAACGCGATGATAAGGGCGGCGAGGAGTTACATGTGTTAACGACGGCTCCGCCTCAGGCCTTCAAAACAACGACCCGCAGCTTCGGCTGCATGTGCGACATTGATGCTGATGACCTTGAGCAAGAGCAGAGCCAGTGTGCAACAGCAGGAGCAACAGATGAGTCCATCAACCGTGCTGCAAACCAGGTTATTAACACCTCCTCCTGGACCAGACCCTGGTTCATTCCACACACCCCCTCCTGGACCAGACCCTGGTTCATTCCAAACACCTCCTCCTGGACCAGACCCTGGTTCATTCCACACACCCCCTCCTGGACCAGACTCTGGTTCATTCCAAACACCTCCTCCTGGACCAGACCCTGGTTCATTGCAAACACCTCCTCATGGACCAGACAGTGGTTCATTCCAAACACCTCCTCCTGGACCAGACGCTCCACCAAACGTCTCCCAGCATCTCCACGTCCCACCACAGTCACTGTGCACTGTTAGTAACAATGGGCCAGATTCACCAATATGTTCTTAAGAATCTTCTTAGATTCTTTCTTAAGTTGTGTTTAAGAAGTTTCTTAAGAAAACCCTACGTCGGATTCATCAACGCGTTCGTAAGCCCCAGAATTGTTCGCAGCTGTGTTCTTAGATTGATGAATGCCATCTGTTCGTAAGTTGAAAGCGCGTGCCAGGTGAGTGTAATTAACATACGATTAGCATAAGTCACCGCCCACTAATGCCCATAAAAGGAACTGCAGCAGGACCGTGTCGACAGAGCAAAAAGCAGCCAAATGCCCAAAGCGAAATGCCCAAGCTTGCCTCTCCACGCCTGATTTCTGACGCCGTGTTGAACAATCAAGAAAGGATGGCTAACACGCTTGATAAAATTGCCTCAACCCTGATGACTATAGCCAACACGCTTAAAGAAATCAACGAGAATGTAAAAAAATAAGAATGTAAAAAAAAAATAAACGTGTAAAACCTGTGCTCGGATTGTGACAATAATGCATTTTATTCACAAACGGGCAATTAATCGCGCTCGAACGTGAACCGCGTGCCTGCAGTCTGGCCCCATCATTGCGTCAGGACGCACATCCTCACGGGGTTGTGGCTCTGTGTCAAAACACATCCAGCGCCCCTTTAACATGCCGATGGTGCGTTCAATGGTGGAGCGACTGCGCGCATGCATCTGATTGAATAAAACTCCTGTGGAGTCTGAGGGTTGGTCAGTGGTGTCAACAACCAGGGAGCTAGGGCATACCCTCGATCCCCTAATAAAATAAATCAAGATAAAATCAAATAAAAAGACAGTTTTGGCATGGTTTCCAATTTGGTTGATTAATGTTAAGTCATTGGCACATTTACGTAATTTTAAAATTCTCCGTAAATCACCAAAAATAGGAAATAAACAAATAAATAAATAAATATGACAGAATTATCATTGTAATATTGAATTTTATTGAACTGCACAAGAGAAGAAAACACAACCATGCCAACATGTCGGCACTGAAATGTGCGCAAGAGTACTCCTGAGTGTTCGTAGGATTTGTTCTTACCTACGCATAAATCCAGGATAAGAAGAAATTGGTGAATGCCACAATCTTCAAAAAATGTTCGTAAGTGGGACTTAAGAACAAATTTGTTCGTAAGAACGTTTCGTGAATCTGGCCCAATGTGTGGACGTCTCCTGCTTCTGTGGCTGACGGTTGATCATCTCTGGCCAATCTATGATGTTCAGAGTTCTCTTTTCGTGGTCATTTAAATAGATCAATCTAAGTGTACATGCACCATATGTCCAGCAGTGTTCGTTTTTATAAAGTAGTTCTAGATTTCCTACCGTGCAGGATACTGCAAACAGAAATGATCTGAATTGTCTTCAAAAGATCACAGCTTATATGGGTAGAGATTTCCCTCTACTCATCCCTCTCTGTGTCTTACTCACCATCATTGTTCACCTCTGAAACAAGCCTCCAAAATCAATTTGTCACTTTCCTTTATTCTTTCTTTATTTACACAGCACCATTTTACAGGAATATTATTACAATTATTGTGTTAAAGCCATATTTCAATGTACAGTTTTGTATGAAAATATACAAAAATAAAGTTGGATCTGTTATATATCTGCCTCCTTTTGTCTCGCTGTTAGGAAACGGTGCCTGATTTCCTGTTGCGCTTTGCTCGACTTGTGGCTGAAAAGCTGATGAACTCAAAGTGTTTGCTCTGGTCCATGTTGGGGAAGGGAGGGGGGCCTGCGTGGAGCCTCTTGATGAAGTGGACCTCTCTTTGGTTCTGCCTTGTCCTGGAGGCTTTGATGGGCCTCCCTTTCCGACTGAAGGCAACGTACCAGCCTTCAACCTTAGCATTCTGCAGAGCTGTGTAATTGTTTTCCAGCACTATCTCTGAGAAGATGCACTCCCTGCTCCGACCGTTGGGCTGGAACACAGAAAGGTTCTCCATTAATCCATTAACTGTCCCATCTGGACATTACAGACGGGAGACAGCTAAAGACATGTTTCTGAGCTACTTTGAGAACCCCCAAATGGCCGCGTAGCAGCTGTAACGGTACGTTAGTAGTGACGGTACCACCAGCTCAGCTAAAAGGAGGCTACAGGTTCAAACACAGACATGTTTTGGTTCTGAATTTTGATAGTTGATCCCACTCCAAACACTGGCTGCCAGTGAGGATGGATGCAGGTTCCATGCCTCTGATGTCTTCACTGACATGAAACAGGTGAACATCAACCCTACTGAAATGTTCAGGTGAGGGGCCTAATGTCAAATGTGCTCATTATCAGTGTTTTCTACAGCAAATGTGTGTGTATGTGTGTGTATGTGAGAGAGAGAATAATTATTATATTGTTATCATTTAAATGCATTTGTATGTTTAGCACCTAAGTGCATGGAGAAGAAACAGTGTTTTTCACCTCTCTTGATTTAGTACACTTGTCCAGAGCACCAGATTTACTGTGAGGTTGTTATCTGAAACCCTAAAAGCATCTTGGGAGAAGGTGAAAATTCCACATGGATAATGAGCTGATGTGAATAAAGGAAGGAGATTTGCAGGGGAGCAGCAGAGCGACGGAGGGTGTTCCAGAGTGAACTGCTGCTCGCTCTCCCTTGCAAGGTACCTGTGTTTGTGTCTTTTGTTGATTCACGCAGGGTTTTGCTGGGTTGCTCTGTTTCAACTCTAATATCCAGCCTGGAAGTAACAAATGCTGGACTAACTTTTCAGCATCATGGTGGGTCAGCAGCTTCCTGATCTTTGTGATGTTCCTCAGGTAAAAAAAGGCACTTCTAGAGACTAATTTAATGTGTGAGTTGAAGGAGAGATTTTGGTCAAAAGTCACTCCTAGATTCCTCACAGAGAGACTAGATGTTAATGAGATACCATCTAGAGTGATCATATGATCTAATCTATCTCTGAGAGGTTCAGGACCAAACACCATGACCTCAGTTTTTCCTGGGTTAAGGAGGAGGAAATTTGAAGACATCCAGGACTTTATGTCTTTCAGACAGGTATGGAGCTTCACTAACTTCTCTGTCTCCTCGGGTTTCATGGATAAATAAAGCTGAGTGTCATCAGCATAACAATGAACATTTATCCCATGCTGCCGAATAATGTTCCCTAAGGGAAGCATGTACAAGGTGAAGAGGATTGGTCCGAGTACAGAACCTTGAGGAACTCCATGGCTAACCCTACTGTATGAGGAGGGAACACCATGGACATGAGCAAACTGGTATCTATCAGATAAATATGACCTAAACCAGTCTAGTGCTGTCCCTTTAATCCCAATCACATGTTCCAGTCTCTGTAACAGGATGCTGTGATCAACTGTATCAAAAGCAGCACTGAGATCCAGCAGAGCCAGCATAGAGACCAGTCCATGATCGGAAGCTCAAGATCATTAGTGACTTTAAGAAGTGCTGTTTCTGTGCTGTGATGAGCTCTAAAGCCTGACTGAAACATCTCAAACAGGCTGTTCCTCTGCAGGTGCTCCAGTAACTGAGTCACCACCACCTTCTCAAGAACTTTAGAGATAAAAGGAAGGTTGGATATCGGCCTATAATTTGCTAATACGTCAGGATCCAGTGATGGTTTTTTAAGCAACGGCTTAATCACTGCCACCTTGTAGGACCGGGGTACATAACCTGACACTAAAGAACCATTGATCTGGTCCAGGATAGAGCTGCCTATCAATGGTAAAACATCCTTCAACAGGTGTGTTGGGATGGGATCTAAAAGACACGTGGTGGTCTTGGATTTCTGAATTAGCGATGATGCCTCAGAAAAATATATAGGGCTGAAGGAGTTTAAGGGCTCGTTGGAGACCCTGTATGTTCCCACAGTCAGCACATCTGGTGATGGTCCAGTTGTTGGGATGGCCTGGTTAGCTTTCTCTCTGATAGCTAGAACTTTATCAGTGAAGAAGCTCATGAAGTCTTCACCACTAAGGGAAGAAGGGATACGTGGATCTAAAACACTGTGACTCTTGGTTAATTTGGCCACAGTGCTGAAAAGAAACCTGGGGTTGCTCTTATTTTCCTCAATCAAAGAAGAAAAATAAGCTGTTCTAGCCTTGCGAAGGGCCTTTTTGTAAACTAATAGACAGTCTTTCCAGGCTACATGATAGCTGTCTATTTTACAAGAATGCCACTTCCTTTCCAGTCTTCGCACTTTCTGTTTGAGGGTCCTGATATGTGAATTATACCAGGGGGCACACCTCCTCTGATTTAGTATTTTCTTTTTCAGGGGGGCAACAGAATCAAGCGTGATTCTCAGTGAGGTTGCTGCACCTTCAGCAATAGAGTCAACCTCAGCAGGGCTAAGATTATAATGATTGATCCCTGGGGAAACACACGGTGGTCCTGGGATCAGCACAGGGATCACTTCCTTAAACTTAGCTACAGCATTATCTGAAAGACATCTGCTATAGTAAGACTTTGTTCTGAGCATAGAAGAAGCGACCAGCGTCTCTGGTTCCTGTCTGCTCACCTGGTTTAGACTTCTCCACCCGGCCCCGACTTCGCTGCTGCTCGTCCCACTCCCCGAACCTGCAACCCATAGACTTTGTGCAGGCCCAGAGCCTGAAGAACGGACTATTTCCTGTGTTTCCTTGTCTGCCTGAGTTCCTGTTTGCCCGTGTGTTAATAAAAGTCATTACTACGGTCCAGCTTTCCAGAGTGCTGCATTTGGGTCCAAACTGCACCCGTCACAGCTGCAGCTGAAATATTCCAATGCTCCATGTCACAGAGACAGTAAATACTAAACCCTAAAGATTCTGAAGGCATGATGTAAAATAGTAACGTATAATACAGACATTTGAAGAGACAATTAAGAGAATGTTTTCATGCTTCTAAGAGTGGCCGAGGAGCCATTTAGAACTTTATAAAGATGCATTGTGTGATACCAGGAACTAATTTAACTTCAAGGCGAAGCTGCTTCTGCTTTGTCGACCATCGACTGATCTCCTGAAAGTCCACCAGCGCTTTTTAAAAACTGAATTTTTCATCTATGGAGGGAGTAGACGGCAGATGTTTCCACAGATGCTCTTCACCAGTGGTCAGTGAGTGATGCAGCAGATGAGCGGGAGGTGACTGGCTACCACCGGCCATGACTCAATGTCTCCAGCCCATAGTGTGGATTCTCTACGAGATCAGACAGCAGCTTCACTCCTGAATCCTTCAGCTGGTTCCCACTCAGGTCCAGTTCTCTGAGATGGGAGGGATTGGACCTCAGCGCCGAGGCCAGAGAGTCACAGCTGATCTCTGATAACCTGCAGCTCCTTAATCTAAATAAAGAAGGGAAACTTTTATAAGGTTATAAGTGAAACCAGTATTCATCTGAAAGGTTAATCAAAGGCATGATCTGTAAATATTTAATTTAGTTACAGGTTAAAAAATGATAGTAATATGTAATTACCACAATTCCAACCTCTCAGGTTTGCACGGTTCCAGAGGAGAATATATATTGTTCTGGCCCTCACTCTTCCCAGGTTCTCCCACCTCTTTCCCTCCCATCTCATCATGGAGATCCATCTCACCTGTGGCTCATCTTTAAAGGCACAACCTGTCTTAGATGACTTCCTGTCTCCCTCACCATCTCCCTCCTCGTTGGCTGGTGTCTACCAGGCACCCTCACCTAGTTGTGTCTAATTTTGGTTACCATCTGTCGGCTTTTTCATTGTCCTTAAATCAATTTATCATGAATAAGTGGTCCCCGTGTGGCCCTCCCTCCTGAAGGAACTGGGCACAACACACACACTCAGAAAGTGTGAGGACCCTCGGATGGAATAATGGACATTTTTGAGAATGGTGTTTACCTCAGAGTTTCCAGTCGGCAGTTTGGAAAGTGGAGAAAACCACAGAGCAGCTTCACTCCTGAATCCTGCAGCTGGTTGTGACTCAGGTCCAGATCTCTGAGATGGGAGGGATTGGACCTCAGCGCCGAGGCCAGAGAGCCACAGCTGATCTCTGATAAACTGCAGCACTCTAATCTGAAAAATGCAGGATGAGGTTATACGGTGCAGGTCTGCATGTTATCTGCGTCAGTACTAAACCTACGTTAGTTCTTAGTTGGGTCAGACCTGAATTCACGATATTACAAGGAATTTTTTTAATGTGGTGCATCACAGCAGTGTTGAGAACAGCCTCACTTCACCATCTTAGCAGCTGGTATATAGGTAGAAAAATGAAGACTGACCTGAGCCTCTCCAGTTTACAGTTTGGACTCTCCAGTCCAGAACAGAGCCGCTTCACTCCTGAATCCTGCAACGTGTTGTAGCTCAGGTCCAGTTCTCTGAGATGGGAGGGATTGGACCTCAGTGCCGAGGCCAGAGAGCCACAGCTGATCTCTGATAAACTGCAGTCCCTTAATCTAAATAAAGAAGGGAAACTTTTATAAGGTTATAAGTGAAACCAGTATTAATCTGAAAGGTTAATCAAAGGCATGATCTGTAAATATTTAATTTAGTTACAGGTTAAAAAATGATAGTAATATGTAATTACCACAATTCCAACCTCTCAGGTTTGCACTGTTCCAAAGGAGAATATATATTGTTCTGGCCCTCACTCTTCCCAGGTTCTCCCACCTCTTTCCCTCCCATCTCATCATGGAGATCCATCTCACCTGTGGCTCATCTTTAAAGGCACAACCTGTCTTAGATGACTTCCTGTCTCCCTCACCATCTCCCTCCTCGTTGGCTGGTGTCTACCAGGCACCCTCACCTAGTTTTGTCTAATTTTGGTTACCATCTGTCGGCTTTTTCATTGTCCTTAAATCAATTTATCATGAATAAGTGGTCCCCGTGTGGCCCTCCCTCCTGAAGGAACTGGGCACAACACACACACTCAGAAAGTGTGAGGACCCTCGGATGGAATAATGGACATTTTTGAGAATGGTGTTTACCTCAGAGTTTCCAGTCGGCAGTTTGGAAAGTGGAGAAAACCACAGAGCAGCTTCACTCCTGAATCCTGCAGCTGGTTCCCACCCAGGTCCAGTTCTCTGAGATGGGAGGGATTGGACCTCAGCGCCAAGGCCAGAGAGCCACAGCTGAACTCTGATAAACTGCAGTTAATCAATCTGAAAAATGCAGGATAAGGTTATACGGTGCAGGTCTGCATGTTATCTGCGTCAGTACTAAACCTACGTTAGTTCTTAGTTGGGTCAGACCTGAATTCACGATATTACAAGGAATTTTTTAATGTGGTGCATCACAGCAGTGTTGAGAACAGCCTCACTTCACCATCTTAGCAGCTGGTATATAGGTAGAAAAATGAAGACTGACCTGAGCCTCTCCAGTTTACAGTTTGGACTCTCCAGTCCAGAACAGAGCCGCTTCACTCCTGAATCCTGCAACGTGTTGTAGCTCAGGTCCAGAACCCTCAGATGGGAGCGGTTGGACTTCAGAGCTGAGGCCACAGAATCACAGCTGGTCTCTGATAACCTGCAGCGACTTAGGCTAAAATAACAATTATTTTGAGAGAAGACAAATAAAAATCAACATGTACCAGAGCAAAACACAGCTTACAAGCAACAAACCTCTGGTCCTGCACCGGCTTATCTGCCGTATGTTCCTATTTTGGGTTCTTTCAGGGCGGTTGGACAAGATCTCCAGCGTATGTAAAGTGTGTGTGGGTCAAAATACCTTCCAAGTTTGTGAGACCACATTTCTCAATAGCACTCAACTCTTGTCAGGAGTTGGGACAAAGCGACCCACTCCTGATAGCTTGTGGGCGATGCTGCAGCGACCCTGCAATCCCTACACTCTCTGGTGAAACCAAATCAAAGGTTTTAGACACTGCTGGATGCTGGAAGGGTGGCTATAGTCTGGACGCATCGTTCCCCTGACTGCACATTTCTCCAACAATGATTGGCAGCTGGTGTCACTTGTTCTCCAGATGAGAGAAGGAAAGAGAGCCACCCCACAGTGTGTTTGATTGCCCCACTGCAAGCTCAATGCTGCCAGAAAACATTGCAGGAGCATCAATTCCCCTCAGGGCATCAACAAGGACCTCAGGAAAAGGTGCAGCTGCCACCTACTAGAGACAAGCACACTGAGCTGAGATTCAAAGCCCTCTCCTCCCAAGAGAAGAGCTTGTTTGTTGGAGGCTCTTCTGGGCGATACCTGGTGCCACAGCTCCAGCTCAGCCCATCTCTGGAGCTGAGGTGGAGCTTAGCAAGTTTCATGGTTCTCCACCACTTCCTCTCGCTGAGGACCTTCTCAGCTGGTGGTTTCTGCTCCACCTTCCAAGTTGAGCAGGTGATACTTCTGCATTCCTGCCACCAGTGTCTCTGCAGAAAGAGTCTTCTCTACTGTTTTATATTAGATTATATAAAATTAGGATTTTTGGTTGATGTCTTAGATGTTGTTGACTAAGAGCAGGTTTTTCTTTAATAACATAGAGAGATTCGATGAGAAGAGCAAATGTATTATTTTATGAGCTACTTCCACTACTATTATATACACATACTTCCATATTGTCTTAGATTGCAAGCTGCATTTATTGCATCGTTCATAGAAAGTCATATTTGTGAGAAGAAAAACTCAAATAAGGTCATTTTCTTTAATGACCATTACAAAAGAAGGAGGCGATGAACAAACAGATTTATCTAAAAATGTGTGAAAACTTATGGATGGAAACCTTTTTAAAATGGTTGCATTGTGTAGAATCGGTGTAGAATCAACTTGTTGACTTCTGATTTGGACTCCAATGGAAGTGAGGTGCAACAATTGTGGATGCTGAAAGCTTCAGATCTTCATGAAGGTTTCTGTGGTTGGACTGACCTGCTGCCCCTTTAAGAGGGAGGCAGGTTTGGGCTTCTGGCTGGAATGAAGCCACCTAAGATGAGAATGACTGCAGGCTTTCGGTACCAAGGTTTAACAGGGCGCTCACTTCACACTTGGGCTTTTCTCTTTTTTGGGATGGCTTTTCTCAGGAGAGAAGGGGCATGGCACACTGCAGCAGCTTTCTTTTTGGGGTTTCTAGTTTTCCTTCTGATCTTTAAAAGACAGGAAGAACCATTTTTGATTGGTCTGAATGTTTGGGTGGTTTTGTGGCCAGCCTAAAATAAAACAAGACAAATCTACAACTGATACTTCCTTTCTAGTCATTGATGACCATCCTCACATGGGACAGATTTCCACAACCAATTTAATACTGCAAATCTGTCCTGTGTGGTCTTTTTTCTGAGAGCTGTAACACTACGTTTATAACAAAGATCAAACATGGAAACATTTATTGTCTAACTAGTTACACCTGGGAAAGTACTGGATCATCTCTGACTGACCTGAGAGTCTCCAGCTCACAGAGAGAATCCTGGAGAAAACCACAGAGCAGCTTTACTCCTGGATCCTTCAGCTGGTTCTGACTCAGCTCCAGAACCCTCAGATGGGAGGGATTGGACCTCAGCGCCGAGGCCAGAGAGTCACAGCTGATCTCTGATAAACTGCAGTGTGACAGTCTGGAAAAGGAATAAATGGGGCAAATAAAAACACATTTCTAAATCTGAAAATGAAGAGAAAAGCAGAAAATGTAAAGAAATTTACAAAAGACCAACAGAGGCCTCCTGACCTGAGTGTCTCCAGTCTGCAGTTT